>NW_006800787.1:34001-39025 GCF_000485575.1 Poecilia formosa | reverse complement strand
GAGTTCACCACAGACGCAGTATGCATACACACACACACACACACACACACACACACACACACACACACACACACACACACACACACACATAAGTAATTATTTGCTAACAGAAGGGAAAATAGCACTTAAGCTCTCCGAACTTTTATTGGCAGTGTGAATAGTCAATTCCAATATTTTAATCTCTCCCAGAAACAATGAAGAGCTTCAACTGAAAGAACGTTTGAAGAAGATGCTTTTTCCACTGCAATTTCTAGTAATAGTTGCTTTCAATATTTTTACTATAAAGCATGATTTCATTGCTCCTATTCTAATGAGATGCAATGTGTTTGTCTTTGTTTCCAGTTCTTTGGTGAAGTTCATGAGAACAGGGTGAATGTAATTGTTGCTAACCTGACCGTGACAGATAAAGACCAGCCGCATACGCCGGCCTGGAGCACAGTGTACCGGATCATTGCTGGAGACCCCACAGAGCACTTCTCCATCCCCACTGACCCCACCACTAATGAGGGCTTGATCACTGTGGTCAAGGTAGGGTATGATGCTAAAACAACAATTGTTAGTAATCTACAAAAAGTATAATTGTCAGAGAACATAAAACAACTTCTCTGATGGCTGATGAGTGCCGGTGCCGTGTTTACATTAGTGGACCCTATAGATTTGTTTACTGTGTAAACAAACTTATTCACATATAATTTCAAATGCATTGCTTATTTAATTGAAAGACTGCAACTGCAAAATTGTGTTCTTTCGATATTATCAGAATACAGACAAATATTTGTGCACATTTGTAGTAGAGATGCAGCTAGTGTTGCTTTCTAAAGTGCTGGTGGTCTTAAAATGTTTTTTTCAGAATAGAAGACAGAATAAAAACTAGTTGGTAGAAATTAGCATTCACATCACTGCTAGAACACAACACAAATATTTGGGGAAGTGACAGAAAATAGATCGTCTTTCTGACAGTGATGGCACAGTTACTTTGAAAAAGTAACTTTAATCGGATTACTCCTTGAAAAAGTAACTTAGTTAGATTACTGACTACTTGATTTGGAAAGTAACTAAGTTAGATTACAAGTAATTTTTTGTTACTTTCAGCAGCTGCTAACAACAACATGTGAAAATTACATTGAGTTTTGCCAATACTTAATTGCAAGTTTTTTGATAATCAGACTTGGCAACTGAAACTCAAAATAGTTCCTGTTTTTTTTTTTTTTGCAACAAAATGTGCATCTCTCTCCTCCCTCCATTGTTTTCATTTCTGTCTTGGCATGTGATCAGCTCCTACTGTCGCATAGAAATGGTAGTCACTCCCCAAGATGCTCAGGAAATAAAATTACATTAGTAAAGAAAATAGTAATGCACAGTAATGCACAGTGATTTTGATAACTTTAATCTGATTACTGGATTTGAAATGGTAACACGTTAGATTACCGTATTTTCCGGAATATAAGGCGCACCTAAAAGCCTTACATTTTCTCAAAAATCAGCAGTGCGCCTTATAATCTGGTGCGCCTTATGTGTGCACTGAATTCCAAAATCTGTCCCTGACACAGAGACGTAAAGTGTACAGTACGTACACTGGCAGCAATAAACCAATCGGAGGACATTACATAATACATAAAGTATGTACACCAGCAGTAATGAACCAATCAGAGAATTGTTGTCCGAGTTCTGCAGCATACGCCTCCAGTTAAAACCGGATAGGTTTTTCCATGCATCACCGTCCCTGTTCATCTGTGACTCCATGCGCGCCCTTCTCACTGCTACTGTGATAAAGGAAGTGAAGCAAACTAATTCAGAGTTTGCCGTCATTCCGGGAGGATTAACAAAAGAACTCCAACTGCTGGACATTGGTGTAAACAGGGCGTTCAAAAAGAAGTTGCGAGCGGCGTGGGAGCGATGGATGACAGACTGTGAACACACGTTTACTAAGACGGGGAGGCAGCAAATGGATTGTGGATGCCTGGGCTAATGTATCTGCCTTACCTCACCTGCAACGAGCCTGACTCCGACAATGATGAGAGGGAACCTGGCATGTTTGATGGCGAAATTGCCCAGCTGTTCAATTCAGACACAGAAGAGGAGGACTTTGATGGATTTGTGGAAGAAGAATAAAAAATAACGTGAATGTATTGTTACATAGTCGAATAAAGTCCAACTAGACTTACTGTTTTGTTTCCGTTACCTTTTTTGTTGTTGTTGTTGTTGACCGTATGTTTTAGCATGTGTCTTATAATCCGGTGCGCCTTCTAGTCTGGAATATACGGTACTCATCACTGAAAAAAGTGGTCCAAAGTCAGTAACGCGTTACAAACTAACAAGTCACTGACATCACTGCCTGCTGATGTCACACCCACCAGGAGTATAAGATTAGGCTCTGGGAAGTACACTGAAGCAGGAAAAACTTAGTGAAGTTGTTTTGACAAGGTTTTTAGTCAGAAGGTATTTGAGTTATATATTTTCAAAGACCATAAAACCCAAAAGGTGTAATGTATTATATGTACATAAATGTCCAAAATGTTAGAAAAATTGCTTGAAAATTTTAGTTATATGAGTTTGGAAAAGGATGGAATTTTGCAGCAGAAAATTCTTGTCTTTGTTCTTGTCCCAGCCGGTAGATTTTGAGTTGACCCGTTCATACATGCTAACCGTGGAGGCAGAAAATGAAATCCCATTGGCCCGCGGCATCCACATCCCTCGTCAGTCCACAGCAACTGTATCTGTGAGAATCTTGGACATCAACGAGAGTCCAGAGTTCAGCCCCAACCCCAAGACTATTAAACTGGAAGAAGGTTTGCCGGCGGGATCTTTGCTCACAACTTTCACTGCCCAGGACCCTGACCGCTTCATGAGGCAGACTATCAGGTAAGAAACCACAAAGTAGCAAATATGTGTTGCATTATACTATGAAAGACCAAATAAAATGTACTAGTTGAATGATTAACACCAACTGGGTGAAAAATTAATAAATACATGGATATTTCAAGTCACTATAAATAAATCACTGTCTAAAAATAAAAAAACAAAGATAAGAAAAAAGCATGTGTTAAATAAGAGGATTAGTCAGAGGACATCACAACACTCTTTCTACCTGATTTATAAAGGAGTTCAAATGAGTCTCAAGTTTGCTTCTTCTACTGATTTTTGCTTTGCTCTTTCATATCAATGTAATGTGAACTGTGGTTTCACATAGTAGCCTATAAGGTACATTAATCCCATGTTAGTCAGTGTAGAGTGCTCAGTCTGACACACAGCAGAATAAGCCACACAGAGCCATACAAGTGATAGCGTGCAACATTAAGTTGTTACCCTCTCTCACTGCGTGTACAATCTCTGCATTGGACATGACAATGTAGATTATTTTACAATTTTACAAATTATCCAGGTTCAATAGGCCAGACTGACAATAACACCTGAAAAGAAAATAACATGTTAAAAACTTTTCAGCTATAATAAGATAAAACTTATGTTATTCATAATAATACTGTGAAATAAATGTGAACATGAGGCTGCACGGTTATTGGCTCATTCAACATGCAGAGCCTGCAGGATTGCTGCTTTTTGTCCCCAACCTTCTTTTTCTTGATGGATCCCACTATTATTTTCTCAATGTAGTGTTATGGTCTGTGTATCCTAGCAACAATGAATGGTGGACCCACCGTGTTCACAAAAACATACAAGTGTACCAACATTAATACTCAAGCCCTCAAAGAGACAGGTTCTGGTCAGTATGCTGGGCAGCTGGAGCATCCTGTTTACATATTTTTGTTTGTTGTTTGTTGTTTTGTTGAGCTCTGTCAGGTTGTTGCTGCATCTCCGGCATTTCTTCAAAACACTGTCAAATTTCAGACGACACCCAGACAGAACAATAGAACNTGGCATGTTTTAAACACATTAAAATTGTGTTTAAAACAATAAAAACGATCAAGACGGGCTAAAGAGATTTTATTTTCTTTAATGTGGGACCATGTGTACTGCCTGGAGCCTGCATGCATCCTTCTCCATACATCCACCAGGCCATGAGACGAGACCAGCTGCCGCAGAACTTGTTGGGCTGCTGGATGCGGCTCTGCATGATTACGGTCTAAAAACTCGTTTTCAGTGCAATTAAAATACCCACCTATAAAAACATAATCCTCAGACCCACAATCACCCAACCGTCCCCTAATTTTCTCATAAAAACGCTTTTTCTCTGCATTGGTGATAGGAGCATAAATATTAATAAAAACTATAGTAAAACAATCAAACTTAGTCTTGACTAAAAGACACCTCCCCTGAATAACATGGTCAATTTCTATAGAGTTTGGGGTGAACGCTCTAGAAAAGAGGAAGCCCACCCCTGCACTCTGGGAGGTGCCGTGACTTAAAATGCCCTCCCCCCTCCACTCTCTGACCCAGTCAGTCTCTATTAAATGATCGCTGTGCGTTTCCTGCAAGTAAATTACGTTGATTTTCTTTTGGTTCAGCATTTGATAAATCAAAGCACGTTTTTCAGCCTCCCTCGCCCTGTTAAGATTCAATGATGCCATTTTAAAAGAATTCATAAGAAGCTAAAAACAAAATACCAAAAGACTATAAAAAGTAATAAAATACTACTGTGCATCATTTAAAATCAAAGTTGTTTTCTAACTTAAGTCAATATTTTCTTTAATCTAAAAACTTCTGTGTCTGCAAAACCTGATACCTCTTTGTTCCTGATGTGATACCTTGCTGAGAAATAAAATAATTTTAAGTCAGGAAAAAAACTTTCAATCTTTATTCCTCTGAATCATTTAGTTTCTTTTAAAAAAATTTCTAAAAGACTCTACAGGGTATCTAGGTACTTTGCAACTCATTTGTGTGACAGATATTTCACTGTTGTCAGAGAACGAGCTCTCATTGTCGCTGCTGTCTGACACCTCTTTCCTCTCTGCAGCCAGCTTGCAGGCCTGCTTGCTGGCCTGTACAGCCGTCACCACATTCCTCCTTTTACTTCGCCTCTTTAACGGGGCTGAAGCCTCCAGTTCCATCGCCTCCTCCGTTTCACC
>NW_006800787.1:31348-33065 GCF_000485575.1 Poecilia formosa | reverse complement strand
ATTTCCTGGATTTTTTCTGTGAAAAAAAAAATAACCAAAGGGTTATTTGGTTATTTCATTAATAGTGTTATAATTTATTTCCTGACTTTTGTTCTGTAAAGAACCCAGAGAGGGTTATTTGATTGTGCTTTCTGGAAAACAATACGTTTTTACGTTTAGGCACTCCAGCAATCGTCACAATTTTTCTGCTACAAATTGACTCCGGCCCCCCACCAGAGAAGGGAAACGTTATGTGTCCCTCTCATGAAAACGTTTGGGGACCCCTGATCTAAATTATATAAAAATCAAATTAAGGAAGGCCATTATGATTTTTTATTTTTTGCACAAGAACATGGATGAAAGTTTATGGCTTCATTAAAAACAAATCTACATAGATTTATGTATATTGTGTTCAGATTAGTATTATATCTAGTGAACATGCTTTAATAAGTTGTGATTGTCTCTTCCAGTCTCCAGGTTCTGCTTAGTATATATTCAGTTGCACAGAAACAAAAACTGCTTCAGATTGGCTTCTCAGGTTGCCTCTCTCTCTCTGACCTCAGATACTCCAAGATCTATGACCCAGCCACCTGGCTGGATATCGACCCAGTGTACGGAAGGATTTCCACCATCGCCATCCTTGATCGAGAGTCTCCCTTTATCAAGAACAATCTCTACAATGTTACTGTCACAGCTTCTGATAATGGTGAGACATGTGGATTGTCCCAATGGCAGCATAGGTTTATCTGTCTCAACCTGTGCAACAGGGTCCCAGCAGTGTCTCTATACTGTCTCAGTGGTGTCCCAGCAATGTCCAAATACTGTCCGAGCAGTGTCCAAATACTGTCCCAGCAATGTCCAAATACTGTTCGAGCAGTGTCCCAAAATTGTCCCAGCAATGTCCAAATACTGTCCCAGCAGTGTCCCAATAGTGTCCCAGTGGTGTTCAAGAAGTGTCTCAATAGTATCCTGTAGTGTCCCAGTGGTGTTCAAGAAGTGTCTCAATAGTATCCTGTAGTGTCCCAGTATTGTCCCCGCTGTATCCCAGTAGTGCCCCAAATCCATGTTTTCTGATTAAGTCAGTGCCATTTGCAAGTGTATGCCAGAACCCAAGGAGGAGTTTGTTAAAATTTGAGAAGTGAAAAATCACCAAAATTTGCCCTTTGACCCAATATGGCCACCTCCCTGTACATTTTAGGAGGTACCTCAATGTGACTTTTTTTTCTTGATTTTGGGGGGGATTTACCTATATACCTAATTTCAGATGTCTACGACCTATTGATTGCCCTTTCTCACGTTAGGGGGTGCTGTAGAGCAGTTTGGGCACGCCCCCTTGCAATTCCACTAGAATCCCAACATTTTAGTTTGGGGACAATTTTGGGTGAAGTTTGGTGAGTTTTTGAATATTTTAAAGCCTCCAAAAAGCCATGTACTTTGTTGAAAAAATAATAAGAAATCCTGCAATTACCATAGGCCTTCACAGCACTTCCCTGCTCTGACCTGATAACAGAAATAACATTTATTTGTGTTCCTGCAATTAGAATATTGCAGTCCCTGTTTGCTAGTTTGGAAAAGTCAACCCTTTCACACATCCCTACATTGGCCTCCTATAGATTTTAGAGTTTGTTTTAAAGTTCTTACTCTAACACAGTGGTTCTTAACCTTTTTTGAGGTACCAAACTCCTCAGGTCAGTGGCGGAACTACACATTATTCAGGTGGATGCGAAAACATAAATCG
>NW_006800787.1:25931-30449 GCF_000485575.1 Poecilia formosa | reverse complement strand
AAGGAACTGGAAACAACGGGCTTGATTTGGGAAACGTGAAAGGTGGGATGAACTCTGAGTGAAGAGGGTAGCTGCAGACGGACCGCTGATGGACTGATAACTGATTCGACTTTGTACGGCCCAATAAAACGGGGGGACAGCTTCTTAGACATGGATTTTAGCGGTATATCCTTGGTTGAGAGCCAAACCTGTTGACCTGGAGTATAGACAGGTGCAGGTTTCCGTCTGCGGTCAGCAAATCGGCGGTTCTGTACCAGGGTGCGATTAAGGGCGGACACTGCAGTCTTCCAGACGGCCCTGCAGCGGCGGATGTGGTGTTGCACCGAGGTGACAGCAATGACCTTCTCTTCTGAAGGAAACAACGGAGGTTGGTACCCTAATGAGATTTCAAAAGGGGAGAGACCAGTAGCGGAGGAGATGTGAGAATTGTGAGCATACTCGACCCACGAAAGGTACTTGTTCCAGTCGGTGGGGATGGACGATGTGAGGCATCAGAGCATGGCTTCCAGCTCCTGGTTCATGCGTTCAGTTTGGCCATTACTCTGTGGATGATAACCAGAGGACAAGGAAACTTTAGCCCCCAAGGCTGCACAAAAATGTTTACATACCCGCGCTACGAATTGAGGTCCCCGGTCAGACAGTATCTCCTGCGGGATGCCATGTAGTCGAAAAACGTGCTTGACCAGGAGCTGAGCCGTCTGAAAAGCAGAAGGAAGTTTCTTTAAAGAGATCAGATGGCAAGCCTTGGAGAACCGGTCAATAACTGTGAGGATGGTGGACATACCCCCCGAGACGGGTAGTCCTGTAACAAAATCCAGAGCAATGTGAGACCAGGGTCGTTTAGGGGTAGGAAGCGGTTGGAGCTGACCAGCAGGAAGTTGATGTGATGGTTTATTACAAGCACAGACGAGGCAGGCTAACACATACTCCTTAATGTCCTTGTAGCTCGACGGCCACCAGAATCGACGGGATATGAGTGAAATAGTTCTACTGACCCCTGGGTAGGCAGAGAACTTGGTGGAGTGCATCCAATTGATGAGTCTGGGTCTGACAGAAGTGGGTACATAAACCTTGTTGGGAGGACCGGTACCAGGATCGGGTTCAGATAATTGGGTTTGTTTTATTAGATCTTCAACCTCCCAAGTGACTGAAGCGATGGAGCAATTGGGGGGGCAGAATGGGGGCCGGAGACCTGTCAGAGTCGTCAGGGGAGTACAACCGGGAAAGCGCATCTGGTTTAGTATTTCTGGAGCCAGGGCGATAAGAAATGGATAGGTTAAACCGGGAGAAAAATAATGACCATCGTGACTGTCGGGGGTTAAGACGCCTAGCAGTTTTCAAATAGGCAAGATTTTTGTGATCGGTCCAAACCAGTACAGGGTGCGTTGTGCCCTCCAGCCAATGTCTCCACTCTTCAAGAGCCAGTTTGATGGCGAGCAGCTCACGGTCTCCCACATCATAGTTTCTTTCAGCTGGAGACAATCTGCGGGAGTAAAAGGCAAAGGGATGAGTCTTATGGTCAGAGTCTGAAAACTGTGAAAGGACGGCTCCCACACCAGAATCTGAGGCGTCCACCTCGAGAACAAATTGTTTGGTGGGGTCAGGTTGGACGAGTATGGGAGCATTAGCAAATAACGATTTCAGCTTCGAAAAGGCGGCGTCTGCTTCGGGAGTCCAGGAGAAGGTGGTCTTGAGTGAAGTTAGAGCAGTTAGTGGCAGGGCGGTTTGACTGTAATTTCTGATAAACCGCCTATAGAAATTTGCAAACCCGAGGAACCTTTGGAGCTGTTTCCTGGTTTCAGGAACCGGCCACTCCAGAACTGCTCTGATCTTGTCCTCAGATGGTCTGACCTGTCCGCCCTCTAAGACATAACCAAGAAATGTAACAGATGGTTGATGAAACTCACATTTCTCAGCTTTGACGAACAGCCGGTTCTCCAGTAACCGCTGGAGAACAAGGCGGACATGTTTCTGGTGTTCTGGAAGACTTTTAGAATAAATTAGAATGTCGTCAAGGTAGACAAAAACGAAAATGTTCAGAAAATCCCTCAGGACATCGTTTATTAGGGCTTGAAAACAGGCTGGGGCATTTGATAAACCAAAAGGCATGACCAAATACTCGAAATGGCCTAATGGGGTCTTAAATGCAGTTTTCCACTCATCCCCATCCCGTATGCGTAGGAGGTGATAAGCATTTCTTAAATCCAGCTTAGTATAGATGGTGGCTCCTTGAACAGGCTCAAACGCAGATGAAAGGAGGGGTAATGGATATTTATTTTTAACTGTGATTTGATTGAGACCTCGGTAATCAATGCATGGTCTGAGAGACCCATCTTTCTTTTCAACAAAGAAAAACCCCGCCCCTAACGGGGAAGACGAGGTGCGGATTATTCGTGCATCAAGGGACTCCTTAATGTATTTTTCCATGGTTTCTCTCTCTGTCCGGGAAATATTGTACAAACGACTGTTAGGCAGGGGAGCTCCGGGTAACAGGTCTATCACACAATCGTACAGCCGGTGCGGAGGGAGTGACAGTGCTTTTACCTTGCTGAAAACCGCGGCTAAATCGTGATACTCCACCGGAATAGCTGAGAGATCAGGTGGGTCTGCCTCCTGCTGGCCCTCCGGTGACGGACCTGGCGGCAAGGCTGAGCGGAGACAAGACGAGTGACAGTTAATGGACCAGGAAATTATGTGTCGTTCAGACCAGTCGATGTGGGGATTATGACATTCTAACCAGTGGAAGCCCAGGTTGATAGCGGAACTGGCTGCGGGAAAAATGAAATCTTTTCATGGTGATTACCAGAGATCAGAAGATTCAGCGGAACAGTTTGGTGGGTTATCTGGTAGAGTGCTCTGCCGTCCAGAGCTGAAACCTTCAAGGGGACCTTTAAAGGCACAGTTTCAATGGACAATTGTTGCGCGAGGCTGGAATCCATTAAATTGCGCTCACAACCGGAATCAACCAGAGCTGAAAGCGTTATGGATTGATCGTGAACAGAAAGAGTGACGGGTAATAGTAAACGAGGAGATTTTTCTTTAATTTGATGGTCCGCCAGTCTCCTCGCATCTACCAGCGGACCCTGGCTTTTACCTTTGTTGGACAGGAAGCGATGAAATGGCCCGCTGCGCCGCAATACAAACAGAGTTTGGCATTCATTCGTCTCTGCCTTTCTTCGGGGGAGAGGCGAGTGTGCCCTATCTGCATGGGCTCTGCTTCTGCCGCCGGCGGAACGACTGCAGCAGAAAGGCTAGGTGACAAGCCCTCCACAGCCACTCTCACAGATGGATTTCTTTTACCTCTAGCCCGAGCGCGGGTTCTGTTATCCAAACGGATAGCCAAACTAATCAACTCCTCCAGGGTCTTGGGCTCATCTAAAGTTGCTAGTAAGTCCTTTATGTTATCTTGGAGGGCGTTGTAAAAAGCACTTTTAAGTGCCGGAGGGTTCCACCCAGACGCCACCGCTTTAATGCGGAAGTCAATGGCGAACTCAGCTACGGTTCGATGACCCTGTTTAATTTCTAGCAGATCTCGGGAACTTAAAGTCTTGTCTGAGTCTTGGTTAAACGCTTGTTTAAATTCTGTCAAGAATTCCTCAAAGGTGCAATCATAAATTGTGGATGAAGAAAACCTCGACTCTGCCCAGTCTAACGCCTGGCCTGATAAGTGGGAAAGTATGAATGAGATCTTGGCTCCGTCATGGGAGAAACAGTGCGGGGAGTGATTAAATAATATTGTGCACTGGAAAAGAAATCCTCTGAACTTACTCCCGTCACCTGAGAATCTTTCTGGGTTAGGTGGCCGACACTCTGAAGACGTGGAATGGACTACGGCTGCTGCGGTACTGGGACTGGGTGGGTGAACTGGTACAGGTTCTGGAGCCTGCTGACGGGATGACTGTAAAAAGCTTGCGATTTCATCAAGACGGTTATTTACCTCGATCTGGCGTTTATTTAGTTCTCGTAAGGCAGCATCGTGGCTTTGAATTAGGGAATGTTGTTCCGCTAAGCTTCTTCGGAGTGCGTCTGCTGGGGTTTGTTGTTGGCCAGAGTGTTCTGTCATGTTGAGATTAATTTGTCGAACCCACATGCGCAGAACACACTCTGGAGACGGGTAATGGTTATGGTGATTTATTAAATACAGTGCTAAGAGATATGTACAAGGTGGTACGGAACTGGTGCTCGTCTGCGTGGTTCTGGATCTCTGGGTGGAGATAAGACAGGTAAGAGGGGTTCAGTGATCGTGGGATTGCAGTCCAGCCAGAGACCTACTTGCCGGTGAGCTCGTCTGAGCACGGAGAGGTGAACCGCTAGGATCCGGAACTGCAGGCTGGAACGAGGGCGTGAGTATCTCTAGAGGGCGGACAGGTGAGTGGAGGGAGATCTCAGACAGGTGCCGGAAGGGATCCGCTTGACCAGGGATCTGCCGCCGACAGAACTGAGGGCTGGTCTCGGGGACGTGGCCACCAACGGGTAGACTCCGCGGGGTCTCAAGGACCTTAGGTAATCTGACCAGGT
>NW_006800787.1:13160-25921 GCF_000485575.1 Poecilia formosa | reverse complement strand
GCTCGCTCGCCGCCCCCCTGAGACGAAGTTACGTGAAGGTAAAACTCCCTACATTTACCTCGTCACGTATGCGAGGTGAAGGAGCGTAAGGCGTGCTGAAGTGTATGGGAAAACATAATCGGTGCGCCGCCCCCTCCAGACGGGGTTGTGACGCCCCCTCTGGTGCTGCGCCCCTATGCGTTGCATGCGCTGCATACCCCCTTTTTACGCCACTGCCTCAGTTTCATATGCGCATTCACCAGGGATCTGCCGCTGACAGAACTGAGGGCTGGTCTCGGGGACGTGGCCACCAACGGGTAGACTGCGCAGGGTCTCGAGGACCTTAAGTAATCTGACCAGGTTCGTAGAAGTTCGAAGACACTCAGGGCTTCACGGAACGACAACCTAGGAGAAGGTAGCACAAAGGAGGTTACTCGGAGAACAGATGGTCGGAGGTGAGCTACAATGATATTACCATCACAGGCTAACATTCTGGCACTGGAGTGTCGGCGGCTCCGTCCTGATAAACCCATCCAAACGATGGTAAGTGGCAGCAGGTGTGCAGCTCCAGGTTCACGCCCTCCAGAAGGTCCCAGGATGCCCCCTGGTGGAGAAACTAGAGACCCCCCAACCAGCCTTCCCCAGATCCTAACAGATTTCAGTCAACAATACTGATCACTAAAGTCATTTCACAGGTTTGTAGCAGTCATGTAAATGACACATAAATAACTGTCTGGATTACAAAAACTTTAGCTACTCTGTATTTTAAGAGAAACAAGTTTATCTCCAATGTTTTGGTTCATTTTTTATTCAATGGGAGGCATTCAGGGTGTGAACCCTGAATGCCTCAGGCATTAATGTGGAAAAGCATGACCTGTTGGCAGGTGTGGATGAGAATGAAAAAATGAAAATTGACCACAGCATCTATGTTTCCATGCTTAATTTTTATTCTCTTATTTAAAATATCAGAATTTCTAAAGAACAAGGAGACTATTACAATGATTTAACTTTCACTTAAAACCAGAAGTTTACATGTACTAAATAAAAGACAAACATTTTCTATCATTGTCTAAAGTTATGTCAGACCAAACTTATCTGGTGTTTGGTCAATTGGAATTACCAACATTATTTCTATTTGCTAAATTCAACAATAATATGAGAAATTAATATGGAACTGAGTGGAATGAAATGTTGAAATGGCATCCAAAGACATCAGTCAGGAAATAAAAGCCTGGGTGCAAACATGTTTTCCAAATGGACAATGACCCAAAGCATACAGCCAAATTGCCCCAAAAAAAATCTGTATGTATCTTTTTATCTGGTGTATGTAAATATCTGTTTTCATCTCTACGTCCATCCTTGTTTGAAAATTGACATCTTAAGAGAAGAGACAGAACCCACAGATCAAAATAAAAATAGTTTCCGTTAGACATCCCGTACATCTTCAGCATGTTAGACTGTACGTTAGTGTGGTTTTAAGACTTGAGGTGTGAAATTGAATATTAGTAGGACTCATGTTTATGCATTGATTTCTCAACTGAAGGTTAAAAACAAACTGTCAAACTACCTCTTTCGAAAAACTACAAATTGGACATGACTGATCTTTTATGGGAGATTACTGCTGAATTCAGCAAAGTGGATAATGCTATCAATGTTCTCCACATCATTCTGACATGAAAGCCCATATGGAGTGTTGTCTTGTAGTGGCATCTTGTAGTGGCAGTATGTCTTAAGTAAACAACAGATTGATTATCCAAGGCCTGATTCTTGGCTTGTTACAGGATTACAACGGATCTCAGAGACAGTCCTCAGATCTGAAGGGAGTCTGTCTCTTGTTCTCGCCACAACTGTGCTTTTAGGAAGTGAAGAGAGGCATCTCTGTTCCAGCGGAACATTGATGAAGAAGAATGCCATTTAGCTCAGTTGATTAACTTGACCCTGTTATACCCAACACACACAGAGCCTGCTGTGCTCTGTGTCTTACTACGTCTTCTGCCATTGTCATACACAGGTGGGAGCTCATTGACCCCAAACCACATTGAGGCACATCAACTGATTCACATTCTTGCACAAAAAGAAAAATCCAAATATATGCAGTTTTTCAGCATTCTCTGCATACCTAGATATGAAAGTGTGTGGATTCACAGTTTCTAACCTTAAGCTCCTGCACTTATTGTTCATCAGTTGTATGTTTTTTTGTTCAATAAGAAACTTTTCCAGTTTATTACATCCAGTAGCATGAAACCTGGATCAATGTACCACATATTTGCAGACAAAAGTTTGCAATTATTTAGTCTGTTATGGTGTTTTGAAGCGAACTGTTAATAGGGGAGTGTTTTTATCATCCGTAACAAAGTCATGCATAGGAAAGTATCCCAAGCAGTGGTTTTCTTTTTGATATTTAACTCTAATTCCAGTACTTCCTCTTTCCTCCATGAAAATCTAATCTACCAGGGTACTGAGAAGTTGCCAACTCAAACACAAAGGGTCCAGCAAACTGCTTGCTATGTTTGGTACATATTATAGCTCACAATATTTTCTTATTGTCAGGCATTCCTCCTGCCACTGGTACAGGAACCCTTCAGATTCACCTGCTGGACATAAATGACAACGCGCCTTATGTGTTCCCTCCTGAAGTGGAAATGTGTGAGAAACCAGATCCAAACTCCTTAAACATCACAGCCAATGACCCCGACCTGACTCCCAATGCTGGACCCTTTGTGTTTGAGCTGGCAAGTCGTCCTTCAGATGTACGTCGCAACTGGACCCTCAGTCGCCTGAATGGTAAGTGCAAGATAAACTGCCTCAAGTTTCCAGGGTTTTGACATACAGTAATTTACCAGGCTGCTTTGATAGCTCTGCTTAATGGGCAAAATCCATTCATTGGTAAAAGATCAATGAATGGAAGCACTAATTTTGATAAATTAATTACATAGACATTTAACACAATTTATCACATTTTTTTACATATAAAGGTTCCGGTCAGAACTGGTACACCTGTAAATATGACACACAAGAAACCTTTGCAAACAACAGCAATTGACGACAAAGCTGCTTCTCTTGATTGAACGTTGGACAAGTTTTAAAGGAGTTAGCCTATCAATGATGCTATTCAATTGTAAAATAGCATCTCAATGCTAAACATGTAGCATCAGCACAGACATCCCCAACATTAATGTCAGCGTCTGCATTCCACATTTCTATAGAAGCTCAGGGTTTCCCCCAGAAAACTTGCCAAGTCCGGTGGTCGGGGGTCCGAGGCGGTCCACCATGTTTTTTGTATTAAAAGATGTTAAGTTGACAGGAAATGTAAAAATATCACTGGGTAATTATATTTTATGAGAAAACATCGCCAGTGAAACGCTATTTAAACCCACAACTAGTCTTAAAAACAACAAATCAAAAAAATGTATGAAAATGAATATCAATTATTTGCACTTCTGTTTAATCCAAATTAAGCCAGTGGCTTCATAAGGCCCCCCAGGACTTCAGGGGCCCCATAAATGCTAATGTTTTAACACAAAGTGTAGATGCATAATGTAACATTTATTTATTGAGATAATCAATGCTGCTAAATTTAATTTAATGGTTTCAGCATACATAAATTAAAAGATTTTAGTTAAACTTTATATGTAAGATTTTAAGGAGCTGGTAAGTTTACTTTGTAAAAGTTCAAAGAACAATATTCATAGTTAGATTGTTTTGTTACCATTGCTACACTCTGATGCTGTGAGTTTAGTCTTTGAGTTTGAGCTCTGTTTGTTCACAAATACAAATTAGTAAACTGTGATTATAATTAATTGATTTTTAGGTTGGCCAACTACTCCTCTCCCAGATTTCATTAAATCTAACACAGAAGCTGTTAGAGGTGCTGATGTTTTTAGCAACAAAGGGGGCTCCTAAGTCAAATTCCAGGCCTCATACAGTCTTTCACCGACTCTGCATGATGAGTTAAACCCACTGCACTGCGCAGAGATGCGCAACAAACGGGAGATTTAAGTCAATGCAGACTTAAATCTAATATGGCTTTAGTAGCTCTTCCACTTTGTATCTGTTGAGTTTGTAACAAGGGGACACAGAAACTATTTTGGTTGATCGTGTTTATGGGACGAGTTTCTCAGATCTCCGCTCGGCCACGCACTTTATCTGTGGTTGACTAAGTGGACAAAGCATTTGATATAGTTTGATGCATCATGTAACCGGAAAAATAACACTAAAGTAATAATTAAATAATATAAATTCAGCGTGAAGCGTGACTACGAGGCGAGCGCGAAAGCTCCTCACCAGGCTGAACCTGCATGATGGTTATCGCTGGTTTGTTAACCACTAACTCACTGGCCAACCGGGACCACAGACATAAACTTGATCAGCACAGACAGAGTCGGGCGGGTGTTGAGATGGAAAAGCCGCACAAAATTCTTTGTCCACAAATATAAATCATTCTCACTGCTCGCTCACTGCACCTCTGAAAGCGCGACTACAAGTTATTCTTGAGGTTCACGTAGAGCTGTGCAACCAGATCTAACACGATGAGGCTTAAACTCCTACCTTAATCAAAAACTCTGGAAACAAGCATAATTCCTCACTTCACAGTGGCTTTGATGTAAATATCCATACAGATTAGCCTGGATCCAGTTTGAGAGACAGGAGGCGCGCGGGATCCCCGCAGAGATTAACTTAATCCGCCGGAAACCCTGTATTTATTATTTTTAATCTGTTCTTCAGGTTCTTCCACCATCACATGGTGTAAAGTTCTGTTCTATCCATTCATCTTTCCACATACATAAACTGACCAAGTTTATGTATGTGGTCCCGGTTGGCCGGTGCATTAGTGATTAAGGAACCAGAGCTAATCACTCATCATGCATTTTCTGCCTGGTGAGGAGCTTTTGCACTCGCCTCGCAGTCACGCTTCACGCTGTTTTTATATTATTTTATTATTTTTATGTTATTTTTCTGGTTACACGATGCATCAAACCATATCAAATGCTTTGTCCACTTAGACAGAGTTAATGTGCGCGGCTGCGCGGAGATCTGAGAAACTCATCCCATAAACTCGAGCAACAGTTTCTGTGGCCCTTATTAAAAACTCAACAGACACAAAATGGAAGAGCTACTAAAGTCACATTATCGGCATTTAATTAAATCTCTGGTTTGTTGTGCATCTCTGCGTAGTGCAGCGGATTTAACTCATCATGCAGGGCCGGTGAAAGGCTGTATGAAGCCTTGAGCAGAATTTGACTTGGGGGCCCCTTTTGTTGCTAAAAACATCAGCACCAGCTTCGTAGTTTGAGCAAAATCTGGGAAAGGGGAAGTAATTTAAATGGCCAACCTAAAAAGCAATAAGTTATAATCGCAGTTTACTAATTTGTATTTGTGAACAAATAGAGCTCAAACTCAAAGATTAAACTCATAGCATCAGATTGTTGCTATGGTAACAAAACAAATTAATATTGTTCTTTGAACTTTTACAAAGTAAACTTACCAGATCCTGAAAATCTTACATATAAATGTTAAACAATTTAAAATCTTTTAAATTTATTTTAAATCAAATTTAGCAGCGTTGATCATCTCAATAAACAAATGTTACATTTATGTATCTGTGGTCTGTGATAAAATATTAGCATTTATGGAGCCCCTGATGCCCTGGGGAACCATATGGAGCTGCTGACTTAATTTGGATTAAACAGAAATGCAAATAATTGATTTTCATTTTAATTGTGTTTTTTTGATTTATTGTTTTTAAGACTCGTTGTGGGTTTTAAATAGCATTTCACTGACGCTGTAACATATAATCCAGTAATATTTTTACTTTTCCTGTCTACTTTAACATCTTTTGATACAAAAACACAGTGGACCGCCTCCGTGTCCCCACCTCCGGGCTTAGAAAGTTTTCTGGGGGAAACCCTGAAATATCTTTGTTTTTGAGCTCATATGTGTAATGTAATCAACAAATTAGCAGCAAAAGTGGAAATGTTGATTATTTTATCTGATTACTTCAAAGCTAACAGCAAACAACAGATTACAGTTTGCGGTGTAACATGACTCAGTTACATTAGGTATGTCAGTAGGAATAGGTCACAATTCCAGCAAATTTTTGTGAGATGTTTTTGGATGGTTGCCCCCAATATTACAAATATTACATCACAGAGTGTAAAGGGAATACTACCTAACTGTAAAGGTAATTATTTATATTATATTGATATTTATTTAACCTGTCAAGGGTCTACCCCACCTCTCGCCCGTTTATCACTGGAGATAGGCAGGGTGTAAGACAATGAATGGATAGATGGAGGATATTTATTTCTATTTACATTTCTGATCCCTGTATGAAAAGTAAGATAGGTTCTATCTAAAATAGGTTTATAAGACATTAAATTATCAGCTTTTTTGTTATGTATGTCAGACTGAGATGGCTGAGATAAAAAAATTAAAAAAATTGCAGAGTTTACCTGAATTATGCTAAGAAATTTTTTAGGAAGGGCAGTTGGACTGTCCTGATGTAATAATGATGAAATTGCAAAGTAAACAACCAACTATTGCTGGGTTGCATATGACATAGTACCGATATCACACAGTGCAGATGGGGGTCAGGAAGTAAATGCAGCCCATTTACTTTGGTCCATCCAGCTTCAAAATGCCTAAAGTCTGTGTTGTGTACGGTTATTCCAACCATTCTAGTAGAGAGAACAGTTTTCTTTTGGATATTTAACTCAAATTCTGGTTTGAGTTAAATATCCAAGATGTTTGTCTTAAGAAAGATAAACATTATTTTCATGTTCCGATGGTAATTGGTCACAAGGGAGTTAATTTTAAAAAACTTACCAAAAAAAGACGAGAAAAGTGGACCAACAATCTACAGCTAAAATCACAGGTGTGGAAACTAACAATACCAGAGTTTTAAGCACCACTTTCTAACAGGTAAGGATCGCACTGTCTAAATTATATCCTCAAATGATGCTGCTCCCCAGCAATTGCCAGCAATTGCAGCAACTAGTGTCTAGGTTGCAGACAGGGGTCACGTGCTGGGTTGCAGACATGCAACCCAGATGACGGAACATGAAAATAATATGTATCTTTCTCTCTATTAGAACAGTTGGAACAACCGAACACGTCTCAGACTTTAGGCATTTTGAAGCTGGATCAACAGAAGTCAATGAGCTGCATTTACTTCCTGACTCTTATCTGCATTACGTAACGTCACTACTATGTCATCTGTATTCCAGCAATTCAGAGCAACTCAGAAATATTAGAGAAGAAATGTTGCAGTTAAGGAACTGTTTTTACTTTTCTGAAGCGTTTTGAAGCAGAGCTTTCATGCGGACACGAGGTCTCAGATGGAGTAGCCACAGTGCTCCCACTTCTGTAAAGCAAATAATCCCATTTGCTGAATAGCTGTCATCACTACAGGCACTGGTGGGCATCTCAGTGGAAAAGTCATTCTGTTTTGTTTATTTTTCCTCCTTATCTCCTATAATCTCATATTCTAGGCGAGTCTGCCCAGCTTCACCTGCGGATCGGTTTTCTTGCCAGTGGCATCTATGAGCTCCCCATTGTGATCACAGACTCTGGCAACCTGCCCATGTCTAACACATCCTTCCTGAGGGTTAAGGTCTGTCCCTGTGATCGCCATGGAGACTGTGTGGACATGGAGAAAATGATTGCCGCTGGATTGGGCACTGGAGCTATTATTTCCATCCTCATCTGTATCATCATACTATTAGGTGAGTGTCTCTTTCAAGCACATTGAAAGTCAATGTTAGTCAAGGACTAACATTGACTTTGACCAGTTAGTCAAGGACTGGCGACCTTGACTAACTGGTCAAGATTATTAAATCACTTCTATAACAGTTGTTTTACTTTCACTGATATGATGCAAAACCGATTTACTGAACTAATGTCACTTCATTTTTAGAAAGGTGTTCTATTCAGATTGGGCATTCATATGCTAACTTAGTTGATTTTTTTTTTCATAAAATAATTTCATGGTCTGAGCATCCTGTAAAAGTAGGATTCCATCATTTATGACGGGCTGTGTAAGCCTGTCATAAATGGAACCAAATCTATTCAATGAAAATAGACCACGTAGACGATGTAAACCAGATATAAACCAAACTTAATGCCACGTGACCCAAAACCTTCAAGATGAAAGTAATTGTGGGCCATAAAATGTAAATATTTTTTCTACTATATTTTTATTTTCTTTGCAAAACATTTTCCTTTCACCTTGACTGCCATAACTGTCAATCATTGTAATTCGGATAAGCACAGCACAATACTCTAATAAAATAAGGAAGTCCGATTTCTGAAAAGCCCCGCCAAAAAACGGCCAACCGGGCAAGGGGGACCCCGCCTCTCGCCTGGAACATTGGCTGGAGATAGGCACCAGCAACCCTCCCGACCCCTAAGGGACAAGGGTGTACAGAAAATGGATGGATGGATGGATTTCTGTTGAAAATATAGCTGCAAATCATTGTACTTCTGGGACATAAATTTGCACAGTTCTAAATGCTGATTGTCATCTTCTATCTTTGTCGGGATTTTTCCGTGTGTGTATTCTATTCTCAGCAAGAAGGAGAGGGATAAAAGAACGGGTCACTCATTCTTCCGAAATACTTATTACTTAATATTACTTTAGTCTACCAAATGGGTCCACCAAAGTTTGTTCTTGAGTAAAAATCACTGGATGTTTGAAATACTATGAACTGACTATAAAAAAAGGTTGATAAAAGGTAATAAAAAGAGTGTTTTACTTTATTACTTTCTGTACTTACTTCTGCTTTACTTTCAAAAGATTTGTAATTGTATTTGTCTTTTTTGAAAGGCAGTGAAAAATTCTTTGTAAAGTACCGTAGTTTTCTTTTATAAAAGTTTTAAAACTCCAATCTTGAGCTGGAAACCAAGTTTGTGCATTTCTTTGTCTACATCCTGGACACCCTTGATGTAAATGATTGCAGACTAAATCATTTAAATTGGATTTATTAAACATTACATCTTTGTCATTTTTAATCATGACTTCATTATTGAACATAGACTTGATGTTATGTTTCCAGCAGAAGTTTGGCTGGATGAAACAGTAACACCATACTTATGGAGTCAGTGCCTCCTAGTTCAATTTTGTGAGAGGAGGATGCATGGGTGGTGTCATGGGATGCTACATTATTTCATGAGAGTTTCATATATTTTGAAATTTGCTGTCCTAAAGAAGAAAAACTGTATCAAATCTGTCAACAACACAATGCATGCATGTTCATCCAGGAGAATGCAATTCTTCACTTCAATCCAATCTGTTGAGTTTCCTTGAACAGGAAACATTTTGTAACAGATTGGAGGAGAACACTAAACTTGACTACATTGTTTGATAATCATATGGAACATGATTAGAACAGATTGATTACATGGATTGTGAATTGCCACTAAATAAATTAAATTGAATGGAATTAAATTGTTGAACAAAATAACTGGATTCCACTTAGACTTGAAAATTAAACAACCATACTGATCCATATATATTATTCATTCTGTACATTATGTAAACCATTCCTACAAAAATAATCACATTTGAAAATGTTTATTTAAGCCAATAATTTGGATTTGAATTGTTATTCACAACTAATTCAGATCTTCCTGATTTCCAGTTGTTGTTCAGGCCAGATATAAATTGAAACAAGTTAGTGCTCAGGAACAGTTGCTGCAGTCTGTTAGATTTTTACATTTTTTATTTTACCAAATGTTAAATGCTTATATAAAAATACATGTAAATACTAGGGCAAACATACAGAGCTTTTTTGTTTTATAAAACACTGATTCCAAAGTAATTTTAGCAGAACATTAAGACTTCAAGCTGATTTATTATGGATTAGATTCTTAAAGTGAAAATAGTCTCCTGCTATCTGTTGTTCTCTTTCTCTCTACTAGGTTTCTGAGGACGTTTAATATTTTTAGATTGCACAGCAGCACCCTGCCGTACGGCCAAAGATGTTCACTGAAGATTGATTTGTTTCTTACATTTAATAATTTCCTCATCCTTCTTGCCTTGCAGTGCTGGTACTCCTCTTTGTGATGTGGATGAAGAGGAGGGATAAAGAGCGTCAGGCCAAGCAACTTCTGATCGACCCAGAGGACGATGTCCGAGACAACATCCTCAAATATGATGAGGAGGGAGGTGGAGAAGAGGATCAGGTAAACACAAGCATGTCTCTCTCACATACAAACACATTGTCCACAAAAATAAATTACTTTACTTAATAATCCTGGTTAAAATGCCACTTTATCTTTCCCTAAAATCAAATATTCTCTTTCAAACAAAGAGACACAACAGAAAGCTCTACAGCTGACACACAAACACCATGCCTCTCTACAGTTTGCAGTCTTTCCTCCAAAGCAAAGATTAAGAGTAATACAAAGGGGGATCTTGAAATAGGATTAATTGCTCTCTGTTGAAGAACAATTTCGTCTGTCTTTCCAAACAACTTCTCACATAAGCCGCTTTACGTTCCTGCTGTGGAAGCACTAACCCTCGCACACACAACAAATTGGTAAGCACTGACATCGTACTTCATCCACAAACAGCTCCTTCAGGGTGAGGACAGAGTGGAAAGGGTACTCCAATGTAAAATATGCCATCCCTCAATAATAGTAATAGATTCAGCCATAAATCTCTTCTACTGAGAAACATGTTTTAACCAAGCAAATGCAATATTTGCAAGGAATAACAAAGAAAGAACTTGTATGTGACTGGTGGTGTGGTTCATTTACGTTAACTCTATCAAGTTGCAAGCGCACGTGCCAGAAATCAAGTGAGCATGTGTGAGATCTAAAGGCACGCAGCACACATTTTTAATTTTTCACAGACATATGTGACGTCAGTCTCACTGCAAACCTCTAAAAGTGTGACTACTCAGCATTTATAGTCGCGTGTAACCTGACAAAGAAAACAACCCATTTTCTCCGCTTTTATTCACTTTAATAGACTTGCATTCTTTTATCTTGAAAAATAAATAAAAGAATGCAAGTGTATGCTGCCCCTTCACAAGATGCCGTCCTGGGCGGTTGCGCATGTCACTCATATCAGGAACCGCCACTCCTTGCAGCTTCTTCTTGACACATATCCTGGGCAAAACATTTTTCTTGTGTGGTGTCCAACAACTATCATATAGTTTGTTGTTGGTTTTAGGGAGAGACCTAAGATGACTTGCCTAGAATTCTGCATTTGAGTTCTTGTAACATGCCATGTCCTTGCTAGAAGAACTCTGTTCTTGTTTTCCCACCTTGAGTAAAAGGCTACATTTTTCTGTTTTAAAAGATTATGTATTACTGTTCAAACCTGAGTGAAAGACATAAAACCATAGCAGGCCAATTAGGTGCCTAGCCTCAATTCGGATAACTTTGCGTTGGTCTTCTTTTGCTTTGTGAAGAAAACTTTCAGAACCTCTCATCTGTTACTGCCTAAGTTGATGTACTTTCATGCCTTGGGCCACCTCTGCATTTTAACAATTTGAAATATTTAGTAACCCATCTTATTTGGCACTAATGTGCAGACAGAGACAGCCAGTGACTGTTGGTTAGCCCAACTAGCTTAAAAGGCATACAAAGAGCCATACTACTGCAGACCTGTCAGATAATGGGGTGATGAACGTACAACATCCTCAAATATGATGAGGAGGGAGGTGGAGCAGGAAAAAACTGAGACAGCATATGGGTTATAATTTAATACCACACCGCAACAAAATGATTGTGACTATGAAGCTCTCAGTGTAAGCAGATTATGTACTTAAATTGAGATGTTGGTGTTGCTGTTTAGTTTTTAAGATATCCCCCTAAACTAGGATTAAAGATAATTAAAGTAAATGTTAGGACCTTAAAAATGCTTTTTCCCGGAAACATGTTAAAACAGGGCTAATTTGCAGTCAGTTGATGCATAGGAAAGTGTGTTGTGTAAGCCTGTGGATTTTCGACTCTTATTGGAAATTTAGGACTATGACCTGAGCCAACTGCAACAACCTGATGCCCTGGAGCCAGAGTGTGTAAAAGTGGGGATCAGACGTCTGGACGAGAGGCCCCTCCACCATGACCACCAGTACCCCCTCCGCTCTGCAGCCCCTCAACCAGGAGATATAGGAGATTTCATCCATGAGGTACACCGCTTGGTTCAGAGTTTGTAATGATTCCCATGTTGAGATAAACTGTCTTAAGTAGTGTTTCCATCAATGTTTTTTTTATATGCATTTTAAAATATTAAACTGCAGCATTTGAAATAACTTCCTCAGTTTTGCAAAAATGTTTTTTACACTCACTAGAGGTGGTTTATGGCTTTTCTGAAAAATACCAAAAAAAAACAAAACAAAAAAAAACAATCTTTTTCAATCTCTCCTCTCCCAAGGAGAGATTGAGAAACTTTTGGCATTTAAGTTCTGACATAGTGATTACAGTTAAAACCTCCAGAATGAGATCCATGGTCCGTACTAATTTGCAACCTCTTCATCTTATTTATTACAGTCAGGTGTAGCATCAACAACTGATTAGGTCACGCTCTGCACTCCAAACCAAGAGATTGATTTGTGTCACTTTAAAGGGGCAGTATTTTGTATTTTCCAGGCACATAGTGCCATTTTATAGTACAATAAAGTACCTATGTTACCCTCAGTTGTCATAAGATCACTATATATCAAATACAACTTAAAAGTAATTTAACTTCATAATTTAACACCTTGAAACTCAGCCGTCTGGAAGTCATCACAACATGGCTATTCTACTTTAACAACGTTTTTATCAGCGTTCCA
>NW_006800787.1:0-8930 GCF_000485575.1 Poecilia formosa | reverse complement strand
GGGTTTATCCACCCTTTTAGTGCATTTGCATTGGCTAGCTTTGTTGCTGTGCCTGTCTCATTGGCTGACTGCTTGGACCGATGATCTCATATCCATCACCGTCTTGGAGACATGGCATGTTATCTGTTCTAACGACCCAAGTTGCTCAACAGTTCTCTTGTGTCTAACCTTTTCTTAGGAAAGTTAAAGTTTAGCAATAAGGTCTTGGTCACCTCCGCTCTCCTATCAGTTCCTCTTCCCCCCTGACTTTTCACCTACCATCTACCTCCAACACAACATCAGTGACCTTTGATTACAGTTACACATTTTACACCATTTCAAGTTCAATGTCAAAATCACATTTATAACCTTTTAGTTTCTCTGATTTAGCATTCATTAATAATTTTATAATAATCATTACTTATTAGTTACTCTTATTATAATCATGATGTGAGTTATTACAGACATTTCTGAAAAGAAACCAAGAATAATTCATTATTCTAATTATTTGATACCAAAGTTAAAGTTACTTGTTTCACCTGTAAGTACTTCAATAAGTTTAAGAGTAAGTGTAAATATTCTTATAATCAAACCAACATCAACCACTGGTTAAACCAATATTAGTTATTGGTTTAATCATAAGTTATCATTATTAATTTAAGTATTTTACTCTGGGTTTTATCCAATTACTCAAAATGTCTAGATTTTATTCCTTAAACCTTTAGTGCCCAAAAGGAGCAGTCTGAATTATTTTTAACCACTGCAGGCTGGAAACTTCCTCTTTTTCCAGGAAACCTTCTTTTCCTGTTACAGTCTTTCTGCCTGACTATGATTTTTTATGATTAAATAGAAAAAAGTAGAATTAAAGCAGGACACAATAACAACACACACAACCAGATTAATTTTATTACCGTCTGACTCTACTGTTGGGTCTTGATGTCACCTGTGTAATCAGTTTTAAAGATAACTTTATTTATTGTTATTATTAAACTAAAATCTCCAGCATGGGGAAGTGGGCTGAGCTCGACTTTTTCTCGACAAAACTGAAAGACAAGATGCTGTCCCTGAAGCAACTATGTATGTGTGCTGGTGGCTTAACTTCAGGCCAAACAGGGTAATCGGCTGAATCTACTCANCTTTGTATGATTTTGTAAATTATGATAATTTAATGCAAAGTTGGCATTTTTAATGGACTTTCAATGCAACTTTTAGAGCAACTTTGCATTGAAATAATGACATTGAAAGTGTCATTATTTACCGAATGACACTTCATGACAACTGTCATAAACACTCATAAAGACTTTGTTATGTCCATGACAGGTGTTATGTCATATTTATGACAGTGTCATATCAGTCTTATGCACACCCCTTCAAATAAAGTGTTACCAAAAATTTGCTCAAAATTCACAACAGTTGGATGAAACTTGAGAGCTGTAAAATAAGCAATGTTGGGGTGCTGTGGTGACACAGGGGTAGAGCACACCACGTCACAGGTTCAAGACTCTCAAACTACTAACTACTCTGTTTGGCACCACTAGGGCCAAACAGAAACTTTTTAAAAATAATAATAATATAATAATTATAAACCAATTTTCAAAACCAAAGAGGCCACACTGAAACCAGTTTCACTTGCCAACATTTAGAAATTTCCCGAGACCTTTGTCTTTATGTATTACAATAGAAACATGGTCGTTGTTTGTATATTGAACTCCAATCCAGAATCACACAGCATTCTGGGAGATGTAGATGCAGAGGAAAAGCTTTAGCTCCTAAAACTCTCACAGGTAGCTAAGTACTTAGCAACAACCTGTTGAGTAACTTGTGCAGGAGCAGTTTGAGGTTTCATTATGGTGCCTCATAATAAATAAAAAATAGCAGAGTGGAGAGAAAAGAGAAAATGAGATCAACTGGAGAGGAAATTGTGGATAAAATAGAAAGGTTACGGCATCAGTTTGACAGTATTTCAGATATGTAAAACAAAAAACAAATGAACCCGTAATTATCAATATTGACTGATATGAAAGCCTTAAGTTGTGATATGTTTTTCAGCAATATCGCCCACCCCTAGCTTCATGTCACATTAACAGGCTACATTCTCATTTGTCCTCTCACATGTTGCAATATTGGACCAAGACAATAAAACATGGTGAATATCCCTGATTTTGGATTGGAGCATTCCCAACTTCCTTCTGAGTGAACCAGGTCACTCTTAACACACTGCACACAACAGGAATGCCCTGATAATAGGGGTTCCTTAAGATTGTTGTAAAGGGAAAACCGGGACAAAAGTCGACATAAAAATCTTACTGTGTGAACTCGGTATCACATTTAAAGTTTCATCTGCCCTAGCATCTGAAATCACAGACAGGTGTCTGGCCATAATGCATAGCTTTCAGTGCCAACTCCCCATAACTACAGTCAAGCACAGAGAAAGAATGTTGATGATTTAGGCTAGTTTGGGGGCAGCAAGGGGCTCGTCTGATGTTGGAAGACCTGGTAAGGTCCAGCTAATTTTTCATGTCCTCATACAAACTGAAAGACAAGATGCTGTCCCTGAAGCAACTATGTATGTGTGCTGGTGGCTTAACTTCAGGCCAAACAGGGTAATCGGCTGAATCTACTCACAGAGACAGCATCTGTCCAGCCTGACCCAAATCTTTCTCTTTTCTGTCCTCCTCCATAATCCCTTCTTCCCCCTCAGCTCCTCCTACTGTCTATCTCAACACTTCAACATACAGCCCTCCAAATCCAAAGCCTTTCTTGCTTGAATGTTTTTCTGTAGGACTGATGTGCCAATATGTGGTGGCTGAAGTACTGGGTTGTAGGTGGGGTGGGTGTTATAATCCAAGTTGTTTGTTAAAGTGCGTCTTTCAGGGGGTGTCAGTCAGCCTACAAGGGTTGTCAAAAGGGGTGTTATGCTTTCAGATTGATATTCCATTGCTCTGCTTTGGTATGAAAGCATGAACACTGGATCTATAATAGTCTTGACAGCAAAATGATTGTATAACTATTGGAATACTTTAATTCTTTGCTGTGTGCACTAATATTATGGTTGCTTGCTCAACAGCACATAGAAAATCTCATGCCGACCCAATGGAGTTTAGGTTTATCTAATAAAAGTTGACAGTTTGATAATTGTTCATACAAGTGGTTTAGCTGTCAGATGTACAGCTGAGGTTAATATTCAAAGGATTAACCTGTGACAAGAGGCCATTTTGAACACACATGATCATTTTTGCATCACACCTTGTGTGTGAAGGTTTTATACTCTGGGCAATGGGTATAATGGGTTGTCTCCATTTGAATCCAGTGAGGCCTTAAAGCTCACTACCTGCCAGGCTTGTGTTGCTGTATAATTACTATATGCTTAGGATGCAGTGAGATTTTCATGTAAGTTTTGAACTGTACATAATACTGTTACGGGTTGTAACAGTATTATGGTTACAGAGTTCTAGTACCATTACACAACCAACGTGTTTCTGCAGCAACACAACAGGCAAGGTGTCAGGCTGGGGAATTTAATAGCTTCGTGAATTAAAGACAAAACCTCATTGTCGAGTCATTCCTCTCTTTAGCAAGCGACTGTTAGAATTAAATTCAATATTTCAAGTTTTTAATAATACTATTTGGTCACAATATTGGGGGGTGAAGGAGGTATAACTAGTGTAAGAATGTGAATCAGGCTGTTATGAAAACCACTTACCGTATTTTCTATTGCTTTGCCAAGTCTCTTTCTGTCTCCTTCTGCCTGCCAAAGGGGGTAGCTTACTCTAAAGCCATTTCCACAGCAGCACACTGAGTACCCTTGATGCACTTTTTCCTTACTTCTTTGTGGATTCTTTCTTTTCAGGGCCTGAAGGCTGCAGACCATGACCCCACAGCTCCCCCTTACGACTCTTTGCTGGTGTTTGACTATGAGGGGAGCAGTTCCACTGCCGGCTCCCTCAGCTCCCTGCACTCTTCGTCAAGCTGTGGAGACCAGGATTACGATTACCTTGGCGACTGGGGGCCACGTTTCCGCAAGCTGGCTGACCTGTACAGTGGAGGAGATGACTAGCGTCATCGGCCCTCCACTAATGGATCCAACCCTACTATCCTTGCTGCAAGGTTTAGGTGGTGGGTGGGTTAAAACAGAAAATATTGGATTACATTTGGGTTTTGGCTCAACACTTCTGTATTTCAATGGACCAGCTTGTTTACGGGATCTGCTGCCTCTTGAGGGCCATCGATAATAGCAGGGGACGATGGTGACTCTTGGCCTAGCGAGGCCTTCCACTGATGAGCATCAATGGGCTGGATCTGAGAATTAACTGTTGTGCTTCTGAATGTGTGAAGACTGAGCTCCGGCAGCCATACTACAGATGCTCGCTGACACTTGAGTCTTACAGTACAGCAACACTGGGGTAAAAATGTGCCTTTTTGTGCATTCTTTTGATTGTGTTCAACTTATGTTGATTTAAAGTTCCTTAGGGTTTTGCAATAGCAACTACAGGGGCATATGCCATTATGAATGTGTGTGTATTAATAACCCCCTTTATTGTTTGTATTTATGTCTGTGTGTGTGTATGTGTGTGTGTGGGTGTGTGTGTGTGTGAGAGAGAGAGAGAGACAGAGGAAGAGAGACAGACAGAAATACAGAGACTGTGAATCATTTCCATGAAGACACACTGGAAAGATTATTTAAAGGACAAAGTCTACTTGAGATGTCTTGGATGATTCCACCAGCAAAACATGGCTTTACTGTGCAGCCCTGTGTCCTAACAGCTCTAAAGATGCGCATGCAGGGTCATTCATGACAACATAATATTCATTTGCTGTTTGGTTTTTGTTTTGCCTTTTTTTTAGTACTGGCACTGTTTAAAAGCATAATCTTTTTTGTGTTTACCTGTGAATGGAACGATAAAAAACATCGGCATATTTTAAATTCAAGATATTTCTATACACCATGTAGACAGACACAAACACTTTTTGGTCTCACTATCTAACATTAAAGCAGATAAAGCCCTTACAGACGAAGGACAGTTAGGATTACCAAAATTATTTCTGTTCTCATAACAATTAGTGGATTTTTACCTTTCTATGGACTCAGAAGTTCATAGAAATTTCCTTAGAATTTGGGAAAATAGCGTCTTAAAACTTTATGATTTGGGTCAAATGTTTCCTTTCCAAAGTGTTGCTCATTCCTCCAAACAGAAGGAGGATTTGGCAACACTCCAAACTGCGCCAGGTTTGGAGACTGCCCTGCTTACTCAAACCTTGCTGTACCTATGCATTTTCCATAGGATTTTACCATCAAATCTTTTATGATGACCTCATTAAAGCATTGACGTTGGGGACCTTGCAATTTATTTGGCAACATGCCTTGGGACATTGTCCACTTGGAAGACCCCATTGGACAATGTCCCAATCTTCAGCTCCCTTCTGATGTTTTCAGGTTTTGCTGCAATGTTTTTAAACAATGTTCTTTCCTTCATTCATGCTACAAAGTGCACCACTCCCTCCTGCAGTAAAACACCCACATAACATGATGCCAACTAACCCAGCACTTCACAAATGAGATAATGTTCTCAGGCTTGCAGACTTTCTCAGTCTAATAATGTTTATTAGGGCTGAACTCTTCTAATGAGACCACACCTTTCAAGAAATGTTGGTCTTTGACCCAGAGTGCATTTGCAAAATGCAATCTGGCTTTTTAGGATGTCTTTGGAATAGTGGCTTTTTCCTTAATAAGTGGCTGTTTGTTACTCGTTTATCTTTGGAGCACAGAACCCATCTCCTTCCTTATCAGGACGATGATTTGACCATTCCCATAGTCTTTATTCTTGCTTGAACAGATGAACGTGTCTCCTCCAGGCATCTGGAAACTGCAAATCTTTCTGATATTATGGCTGGTTTTCTAGTGATTTCTCCATGATGTCAAGGAAAGAAGGATTGTTTGAATTGAACAGGGTTTGCCTCCATTTAACTCAAATATTAACAAATAATATATCCAAAGCCAAAAAACCCACAACCTTGTTGTGGGTTTTCCACAACAAGGTTTTTGTGGAAAACCCACACTATCCAAAGACATGATAATCTGAGGCTCACAGACACGTTGTTTTACCTTATTTTACCCCAGGTTTATGGTTGCAAAAAAATCAGCATTAATCCTGTAGTGGTCGTAGTCAGTCGGCAGGATGGGTTGGTTTGAAACCTTGTTAATGTGATATGTGGTGAAGACTAGAGTCTGCAATAGTGTGAAGGTAACCAATCCCACTCAACTTCAGCTGCAGTCAAACAAGTATTTTTCAATATTCAGACACGGACATAGTTGGTTGGTGAGAACTAACCACCGAACCAACCACTGATGAGTGTTACTGATAGCAAACACTATCAGCAACACTAAAAAAGAGAGATTGGAACACAACTTCAAATCGGAGTGTTTTTTTTTTCATAGTGATGAAAAAGAAAAGGCAAACAACAAAAATAAAGAATAGAAATTTAAGAATAAAATACACTAAATGCTGTACAGCCATATTTAAATAGATCAAACAATTCAGATATTGAGCAAACAAATATTAAATTGAGAGTGGCAGTAATTTATATAAAGGGGTTTAAGTGCAGCTTAATTTAAAGAATTGAAATCTTAAAAAAATATATTTCCCAAGAAACAAATTTTAATATCTTAAATTCATAACTTATTTGCAGTATCCAGTCCAAACCTCGTTGTCTGTTAAGATACAAATAAAAGCATATTTAGTAAAATTTAGTAAAAAGTAAAAAAAAAATCATTAAGTCATTCCAAAACCCTCCAACAGCATGAAAATAAAAATGTTCCAAACTCTCAGTGCAAAAGTATTACAAATAATATAGTCAACACATCATCAAAATCACATTTTGATTTATTTTTGGAATAACCTTAAAGTGTTTTAAATTGCAACACTTTAATTTTGTAGTGGAGTGGATCAGAATTCAGTCACCACCTCCTACTAGGACTGTTTATCATTTAACTCTGAAATGGTTTCTGTTCACAGGCTATGGAGGATTTGTTTACTTTTATGTTGAGTCTTTTAATTTATATGTATGCAATTTTAAAATTCTTGGCAATTTGACTAACAGCCAACATATGTAACATATTATATAATGTCATTATTATTCTCGACCACCAGATGGGAGTGTCTGCAAAGTTATGACTGTCCATTTTCGGGTTAAATTATGGCCCAGTGAGTCTGCAGATGAGTTGATAAATCCTGTCAACCCTCAGCAAGAACAGCTGTGAAGTGTGTAATCCTCAGTCTTTCAGTAAGGGAAAAAAATCTGCTGAACCCAGTCGGTTATATAGTGTGAACTTCAAGTCTTTTCGAAATCTGAAGATTGAAAGCTGTGCAGTGTGTCTCCTGCTTTTGTAGACCTCTACCTTTGAAGAAATAAAAACAACAAAACTATATAATACATTTTTTCACTGTTGCATTATTAAGCACATAGGGATTATTTTTGGTAATCCTAACAGACCTAAAACAGTGGGATTTAATGTCACACAGTAAGAAAAACAGTGTGTATGCTAGCCTGTGTTTAATCACATATTTTAAAAATCTAGAATTCTAATATAAATTGAATAAAATAAAAATGTGGTTCAAAAGTGAAATTTAAAGAGCAAATGTTAAAGGAGTTCTGTATGGGCTACTTAAGTGACAGGTATTTGTTTGAACATCAGCAGCTCAGTCAAAGCCAACCAAATTTATGATTCTTCTGTCTTTGAAGAATCTCCATCCCATAAACTGTTAGAGTAAACAGAGACCCAGATTAAATTTACATACAAAACTTGGCCGTCTTAAAGTCATGCTACATCAGTACTTCCTTCTGGCTACCTTATAATTGCTGACATCATACTGTATGATACAGGCAGTATATTTTCCTCAACATTTCAGTTGGAGTGCAGCTATATACGTATATAGCTGCACTCCAACGGCCACATAAACCAGCTGATTTTCTGCTACTCAGATTTTTCTCTACAAATACTTTTGAAAATCATTTCATGGAAATCAAATCCACCTCTAAACCAGGAACAAATTCTTGAAACAGCTGCCCCGGTGAGTTTTGTTGTCCAGGATATTTCGATCCAAAATCTCCCTGTAACTCTAAGACAAACAGAGAAATGGTATTGGTTTGACTCAAATGTTCATTGGTCCTTTTAAAGGAGAATTACAAAATGGTGTAAGATGAACTTACTTCCAGGATGAAGAAGAACATACATTCTCATTTAAGAATGTATGTTCTTCTTCATCCTGGAAGTAAGTTCACTTACAACATTTTCATCATTTAATGAAATTTCCATTTATGTGAGGAAAAATATGAAAGCAAGAAATATTGTTAATAAATTGAATCCACATGTAATAATAAAAATATATTAAAAAGCTTTTTTGCCAGTTTGATATTCCAGAGCACTAAGAAGACTTATTCTCAGTGGTAAACCTTAGAAAGATCCTGTGTTTTATATATTTCTCTCTTCAAATACTTTTGAACATGTTTATATCTTTTGTATATATATCTTTTGTTTTATTTTAATCAGTGTAACTTTTACAGTTGATCACCAATAAAGGGTGTTATTAGTTCAAGTTTTGCTGTGGTGGATTACATTCAGAAATGGCAAAGTTTCCTCTGAAGATGATTTGCCTTAGTGTTCTCTAATAATCTCAAACTGGCTACTTAATGTAAGCTGAAACCTGTACAAACTGTATTTTTTTCTTGTGATGTTCCTTTGGTTGTGATCTCTTACAATGACAGCTTATATCCTGAATCCTTGTAAATGTCTAATTTGGATCACAAATTAAAATGTTTTTGCATGTTTTTTTTTATCTTTTCATCCTATTACTAGAAGTGATATCTGATTTTTGTTGCAAGAACAAACATAAATAGCATTATATGGTTGCAAACCTATAAGTGTGTTTAAAGTGTTCTGTAAAATTGAAATC
>NW_006800786.1:96245-99659 GCF_000485575.1 Poecilia formosa | reverse complement strand
GGATACGGAGGGAAGAAGGCAGACAGTAACCGGACAGCAGTAGGACTGATGATGGACTCGATCTTGTATGGGCCAATGAAACGAGGAGATAACTTTTTGGTCATGAATTTTAGTGGGATGTTCCTGGTGGATAACCAAACCCGTTGACCAGGTGTGTAGTCAGGAGCAGGACGTCTCCTCCGATCAGCGAAACGGCGGTTCTGTTCGGAAGAACGATTTAGTGCTGTGACAGTGTTCCGCCAAATGGAACGACAGCGGCGAATGTGGTGCTGGACAGATGTAACGGCAATCTCTTTCTCATCCGCAGGAAACAATGGAGGCTGGTACCCTAAGGAGACCTCAAAAGGAGAAAGACCGGTAGCTGATGAGACGTGAGAGTTGTGTGCATACTCAACCCAATGCAGAAACTGGTTTCAGTCAGTGGGGTTGGTGGAGGTGAGACATCTGAGTGTAGACTCGAGCTCTTGATTCATGCGCTCGGTTTGTCCGTTCGACTGAGGGTGATAACCAGAAGATAGACAGACTTTAGCTTCCAAGGCAGCACAAAAGTGTTTCCATACCTGAGCGGTGAATTGTGGTCCTCTGTCTGATAGGATCTCCTGCGGGATGCCATGCAGTTTGAAAATGTGTTTAACCAAGAGCTGAGCGGTCTGCAGAGATGTGGGCAGTTTTCTTAGCGGAATGAGGTGGCAGGCTTTGGAAAAACGATCAACCACAGTGAAAATGGTGGTCATTCCTTTGGATACAGGTAACCCAGTAACAAAATCAATTGCTATGTGCGACCAGGGTCGTTTGGGGATGGGCAGAGGTTGAAGCAGACCTGAGGGGGGCTGATGAGATGATTTGTTTCGGGCACAAACTGAGCAGGCCAAGACAAACTCTTTAACATCTTTGTGTAGTGATGGCCACCAAAAACGACGGGAAATTAAGGCTATGGTTCTACTGGTTCCAGGATGGGCTGAGAATTTTGTTGTATGCATCCAATTAATTAACCTAGCTCTGACTGAAGATGGTACATATGTACGGTTGGGCGGCCCTGTACCAGGATCCGGCTCGGACAACAGTGCTTGTTCTATGATGTCGGAAACCTCCCAGGAAACTGACGCAACTGTACAACTGGGGGGCAGAACATTGGCTGGTGTCTCATCGGACTCTTCAGTAGAGTAGAGTCGGGACAGAGCGTCTGGTTTAATGTTTTTGGACCCAGGTCGGTACGTGATGGACAGGTTGAAACGGGAAAAGAAAAGAGACCAGCGGGACTGACGGGGATTATGTCTTTTGGCGGATTGAAGGTATGAAAGATTCTTATGGTCTGTCCAGACCAAAATGGGATGCTCTGCGCCCTCCAGCCAATGTCTCCATTCCTCCAAGGCTAATTTGATGGCGAGAAGTTCTCTGTCTCCAACATCGTAGTTCCTTTCAGCAGGGGAGAGTCTACGAGAGAAAAAGGCACAGGGGTGAGTCTTTTGGTCAGATTCGGAACGCTGGGAAAGCACAGCTCCGACTCCAGAGTCTGAAGCGTCAACCTCTAGGATGAACTGTTTCGTGATGTCCGGCTGAATGAGGATAGGAGCGTTAGCAAACAGAGTCTTCAGCTTTTTAAAAGCTGTTTCTGCTTCGGGGGACCAGTGGAAGGATCTCTTAACTGAGGTTAAAGCAGTCAAGGGTTGGGCCGTCTGACTATAGTTCCTGATAAACCTCCGATAGAAATTAGCAAACCCCAGAAATCGTTGAAGTTGCTTTCTATTCTCTGGAGTAGGCCAGTCCAGAACAGCTTTGATCTTCTCCTCTGATGGTCTTACCTGTCCGCCCTCGAGCACAAATCCCAGGAAGGTGACTGATGGACGGTGAAATTCGCACTTCTCAGCCTTTACAAACAATTTATTCTCCAGCAGCCGCTGGTGAACAAGTCTCTTATGTTCTCACAGAGTCCTGAAATAGATCAATATGTCGTCAAAATAGACAAAAACGAAGATGTTCAAAAAATCTCTCAAAACGTCATTCACTAAGGCTTGGAAACAGGCAGGTGCATTTGACAGGCCGAAAGGCATTACTAAATATTCGAAATGGCCCAGAGGTGTCTTAAAGGCGGTTTTCCACTCATCACCCTCTTGGATCCTGAGAAGGTGATAAGCGTTTCTTAGATCTAATTTAGTGAAGACAGTTGCTCCCTGAACCGGTTCAAACGCTGAAGCTAGGAGAGGTAACGGGTACTTATTCTTGATGGTGATCTGATTTAACCCCCGGTAATCTATACAGGGTCGAAGGGAACCATCTTTTTTGCCCACGAAGAAAAACCCCGCCCCGAGCGGAGAAGACGAGTGGCGAATTATTCCTGCGGCCAGTGACTCATTTATGTATTTCTCCATACTTTCTCTTTCTGGTTTGGAAATATTATACAGCTGACTCTTGGGCAGAGGCGCTCCAGGTAGGAGATCAATGGTGCAGTCATATGGGCGATGCGGAGGTAGAGAGAGAGCGCTAGCCTTACTGAACACGGGGGCTAAGTCATGGTAGTCTGGAGGGATAGTCGAGAGATAGGGTGGGTCCGCCTCCTGCCGGTTAGCCGGTGACTGGCCCATCGGGACGGCAGAACGGAGACAGGTGGAGTGACAGGAAATAGACCAGGATTCAAAATGCCTCTTAGACCAATTGATTCTGGGGTTATGAAGAAGAAGCCAATCGAAGCCCAGGACAACAGGTGAGTTGGCAGCCGGGAAGACAAAAAATGATAACATTTCACGATGGTTACCAGAAACCAGGAAATCCAACGGCTTAGTTTGGTGTGTAATATCAGGTAGTTCCTTGCAGTCTAACGCTGAAACTCTGACGGGTGTGGCTAACGGATAGGTTTCTATGTCTAGTTGCTGGACTAAGTTTGAATCGATTAAATTTCTCTCGCTGATATTTATATCTATAATGTAAAACCGTAAACAAGACTGCAAAAGTAATTTTACAAAGAACAGAATGCTGGTGTGATATTTTGGTTTCTTTTTTAATAATGCCTTTAATACACCAAACTGAAATCTCCACAGTAGACCAGGCATCAATCTGACAACCCACCGATTGCAAAGCAAACTCCTACAGCCAACGCCACCATCATTTATAAGAACATTTGATTAAATTATGCATTTGAGATTAATTTTATGCCGACCATAGATGTCTTATACATTAAGAGATGTATGTTAGCGCCTCTTGCTTGGATGAAGCTGAAGTTGGTTTCCAATTGCTGCTTCCAATTTGTGAAATGGCTAAAGTGCAATTCCACCTAATTTTTAACTACCATCAGCATCTTTAATTTACTTTAGCTAAAAAACTACAACACCTAGACCAGGGGTCACTAACTCCAGTCCTCCAGTTCTACCATCCTGTAACTTTTAGATGCATCTCTGCTCAAACACACCTGGATCAAAT
>NW_006800786.1:84208-95492 GCF_000485575.1 Poecilia formosa | reverse complement strand
AAAGCGACGGGCACACTTTGGCATGCCCCTCAAAATTTCTGCGGAATTTTCTAGTTATTCCATATTTTTCTTCCGTTACCGTTAATGCGGCTCGTACCGCTGCGTGCCCACCAACAAAAGTGGTATCAAAACGAGCGGCTCGATCCCGGCATTGGAGCTATTACTTTTAGTGGGATTCTGAGATAAAATGACGACATAAATTAAAAAAAACGAAAAAACTTTAATCTGAGGAACTCGCAGCATCACTAAGATTTCTCTCTGAAACACACACACAGGACAGTGGAGGTCTGACTCCAAAACTCTCTTTAACTCCCCCTCACAGGCACAAAAAGCGGCCTATTGATCTCAAAGTTGGTCATGAGATAGATACACATGCCTGCTCCTGTAAAATGTTTTCAAAATTTTCCTAGGGCTTATGGTTTTTTGTCAGGGCCCTGAGAACGACGCTGGGTGTCTCACAAGTATAGAAACCAGGGAGAGAGCCAGCCCAGGTGCAGATAATTAATTACCATAGCAACGGGTCCTAGACAGAGGCAGTGAGGATTCTCACAGCGCTGAATCAGATCTCACAATGCATTGTGGGAAGAATACACATTTCCTGTGACTTCTCATGTTTTGCTTACATAAAATTATTATTTGTCTGAGTTTTTGAGTGTAAATTAAAATCTTTAATATGAAAATTGAAATTGTTTTTACAAATTAACTATTACCAACTTTCATCATGTTTTTTATTTTGGACCATGAGTGAGAACCACATGTGCGAAGCTTATAGTCGTCGGTCTCGCTTTTCAATGGTGACACATATGTCATAATATACCTGACAGTAGTCACAGCTACCCTGTGATCCTGTAGGTGGTGAGGATGTCTTCACCTATGGCCACGCCTGGTTCCCGCAGGAACGCAGTGAGATTCGACTTGCAGAATGACAAAGAAATGGATAGACTTCAATTCAGCCGATTGATCTTGCAAAAGGAACTGGGATTTCTACCAGCCCAATTGGACTATATCTTCGCACTTCCTGGAAGAAAAACCTTTGAGGTAGTATTTACTACTAATACCTTTTTCGAAAAATGTTTGAGAAACTTTGAGAGTCTAAAAACGACAAGACCGCAATTGGCTAATGTTGGAATGGTTTCCCTTTCGCAAACGGAACCAAAAACAATTACAGTCCTGATGTTTTCCGAGCAAGTTCGCATGGAGGATATTAAGACATGGCTGCAACAAAGAAGTACGGTGATTCACGGATACGAAATGAGAGACGAAGATGGAATAAGGACGGGGGGCAGACGTTTTTTTGTTCAATTAAAAAGAGATTTAAGAACTGGTGAAATACAACATTTACCACCTGTGATACAACTGGGTGCAATCAGAGGCCATGTGTTCTATCCAGGTCAGCCAAAAATTTGCCACAGGTGCGGCTCTCAACAACACCTGTTGGCAGAATGCCATAATATACATTGTAGGAACTGCGACAGCAAAGAACACTTAACTAAAAATTGTCCAGACCCAGTGAAATGCAACCTTTGTGGTGAAAGCGGACACACCTTTAAAACCTGCCCTAGCTCATATGCAAACAGAGTAAAAAAGACACCGCAACAACAATCAACTCTAGATTTGGGAGACCAGATATTATTTCAACAAGAAGTGACAGAGGACGGACCAGCTAAAGAACAACCGCAAAAGGAGGGGGAGGACAGGAAGGAAAAGGAGGGAATTGAACCCGCCCCCCCCCCTTCGGAAACCCCCCAACCGGGTGGCTTGGAGGAAACAGGAGAGGAACAGCGGAACCTGGTAACACCTGGTCCACTTAGACGGCTGGAAGTACAGACGGAGACGCACACCCCCCCCATCCACCATAGAGGGATGACGGAAGAGGGACTAGGAGAGACGGCGGGAATGGAGTTTGAACACAGCCAGACGATGGCGGAAGAGGTAGGACAAGCGGATCCACAAAACAAGGAAAAGATAAATCAGCGGGAAGGCATTCAACAAAGTAACTATCGCAGCATGGTGACAGTAGGAGAATGCGGTGGATTACTAGACCTTATGATGACAGACTTGATATCATTGCAACCAGAATCATCAACAGGAGGGAACACAGAGGGGTGTAGTACAACCCTCTTCCCAGATGACGAAAATTCATCAGACAGTTTTTTTCCACCATTTCAGGTTTGCTCCTCCAATTTAAATTCTAAGAAACGCCCCCAGGTCCCCTCTACAGATTCTTCAGGGGGCCCAGATATAGAAAACTGGCCAACAACTACTCAAAATGTGACACCCTTTTTGGAAGATGAGAAAATAGTGTTCCTGACTGGCACGACTCAGCAGACGACGGGGGAATCGGAGGAAATGATGGACAGAAGTCAACTCGGAAACTGGAAGACACAAAAAAAGAAAAAGAAAAAGGTAAAGACTAATGATTAAGTAGATTTATAAGGACACCTCTACAAGAAGACATCTCACAATTTCATATTACAACAATAAATACGAGAGGGTTGAGAGATGAAGTTAAATGTCAAACGGTATTTGATCACCTATATAACAGTGGAGGTGACCTTTTTCTATTACAGGAATGTGGTTTACCATTTATGGACAATTATAGTAAATATGAAAAAAGATGGACCCATGGTTTGTCAATATGGTCAGGAGATAATCAAAATAGGGCTACAGGAGTAGCAATATTGTTCAATAATAAAAAGTTTCAAATGGAGAAAGTGGAGAATATAGTAGATGGAAGAGTACTATTAATAGACTTAGACAAAGAAGGTTTCAAAATAAGGTTAATCAACATATATGGGCCTACTGACCTTAGTGAGAGTTATTTTATTGCAAAATCTGCAGACGTATATATGTTGTGGGAAAAATGTGATAATAGCTGGAGATTTTAATTGTATACTAGAAAAAAGAGGTGGAAATTCTAAAAACATTTCTACGAATAGAACAGATACAAGTTCAAAGGTATTGAATAACTTAATAAATGATTGTAAACTTACTGATGTTTTCAAAACTTTGCATCCAAAAGAATCGGGGTATACTTGGTCAAATGGGAAAACGTTTTCAAGAATAGATTATGTATTGACATCGTGTATGATTGTACCAACTACATGTACAGTGGACCCGGTTCCTTTTTCCGACCACCATAAGATAACGGTTTCAATGAAACTTGTGGATTCCCAAAAACAAAGAGCTGGATTGTGGAAATTAAATACAAGCTTACTAAAAAATGAAAAAATAGTAACAAGATATACATATAAATTTAAGCAATGGTTATCATTAATTATCCTATATGAGACCGTGGGGGAATGGTGGGAGGAAATTAAAAATAGAACAAAAGAGTTTTTCAGTAAAGAAGGCAGGAGGATAGCAGGAGAAAAAAGGAAGTGGATAAGGAGAAAACAAATTAAACTGCAAAGATATTACAAGTTACTACATGCGGGTTTTCAAGTCAGTGAGGAAATAGTGAAACTTAAAAAAGAAATGATGACAGAACTAAATGAGAAAAGTAAAAGTATTTTGGTTCGGAGTAGAGTAAAACATTTGGAGGAAAATGAGAAATGTACACGTTATTTTTTTAGGAAACTGTTAAAATCCAAACATTGGATCAACTCATTGATTACAGAAAACGGAGAAGAATTAAAAAATAGTAAACAGATTAATACAGAGGTATATGAATTTTACAAGAAACTTTATGAAAGCAAAGAGACAAATGAAGAAGGTTTTCCCTATTTTTTTAACCAAAATGACTAATAAATTAACTGAAAGTGAGAGGAAGAGTCTGGACCAGGAAATCACAATAGAAGAATTAACAAAAGCCATGCAGAGCATGCAGAATAACAAGACCCCAGGCCGGGATGGCCTGCCAAAGGAATTTTATGCCTGTTTCTGGGATATCATAAAAGAACCCTTGCTTCAAGTCTATAATGAAGCCTTTAGAGAAGGAAGATTACCAAATATGATGAATCAAGGAATGATTACTTTGCTTTATAAGAAAGGCCCACAAAACATTTTAAAAAATTGGAGACCTTTAACACTGCTGGGACTAGATGTAAAAATTTTATCAAAAGTTTTATTTTTCCGGGTACAAACAGTTATTGCTAGTATAATAGATAAAGAACAGACGTGTGGCATTCCGGGAAGAAAGATGTCTGATAGCTTAGCACTGATCAGAGACACTTATACATACTGCCAAGAGAGAAACCTCCCCTTGTCTATACTAGGAATAGACCTGGAAAAAGCCTTCGATAGTGTTGACCATAGGTTTATGGAAAGAGTATTGAGCCGTTTTAACTTCGGTGAGGTTTTCATAAAATGGATTAAGGTGTTGTATAATGATTGCTACAGTGTGGTGATGGTGAACAGGGAGATCACCCCACCTTTTGGAGTAAAAGCGGGGGTGAGACAAGGCTGTCCACTGTCCCCCTTACTCTTCATTATGACCATGGAGCCATTAGCAAGTGCAATAAGACAAAACAAGTTGATTAAAGGAATTATTCCCCCCGGGTACTATGGTAGAGATATTAAACTAACGATGTATATGGATGATTTGACTCTCCTTCTAACAGATAATGCGGCTATAAAAGAAAGTTTGAAAGTATGTGATAAATTCACTATAGTTTCAGGATTGAAAATAAATAAATCTAAAAGTGAGGTAATGTATAGGAATTGGAACGACTGAAAGGCCAATTGGGGATTAATAGAACAAAACAACGCGATAAAAGTCTTAGGAGTCCAGATAGGAGAAGATATGGGAGTAAAAAATTGGGAGACAAAATGGTCAAAAATACAAGGGAAATTATTGCAATGGAGAGAAAGAGACCTATCGTTAACAGGGAAGGTATTAGTATTAAAAACGGAATTAGTTTCAACATTAGCCCATTTGGCATCAATTTTCCCACTGCCTCACAGGGTAATGACTAAATTACGGAAAATAATGTTTCAATTTCTGTGGGGGAGTAAACATGAAAAATTGAGGAGGGAAATTATGTATAGACCGGTGAACGAAGGAGGTAGGAACGTACCAAATTTAGGAATAAAATTCAGAGCAATGTTCATTACACCTATTCTGAAGGTTTGCCTAAATATACAACCCGAGCCCATTTGGGCGCCTTACGTTAAATTCTGGTTAGGGGCTCGAGTATTAAAAACTTGGGGAAAGAGAGTTACATTACATTCACCCTTTTCGGACTCTTACCCTGCAATGTTTAATTCAGTAGTACAAGAACTTAAAGGAGGCATTGAGGAATTAACACCGGATTTAGTGAAAAGACAGAACATAGAAAGAAAATTGTCTAGACCTGAAAAACTAACACTTATAGAAAAATTTAATGAGGAAAGTGTTAGGAAAATATGGAGAAATGTAAACAACAAACATTTGACAAACAAACAGAAAGATTTTGCCTGGCAAATTACCAATCAATGCTTAACTACAAGAGATTTCTTGTATAAAAGAAATTGTACAGCAAGTCCAATGTGTCCTAGAACTAGATGTGGTGACAACGAGACGATAAAGCATTTATTTTGGATTTGCCCTATTGCTAAAAGAACATGGGAATTATTGAAACCATGGTTGTGGGAATTAAAACAGGAAGAGATAACCTATGACAAAATTGTTTATGGTTTTTTAAAAGAAGAAAGTGGGAAAAGTGAATTGATGTGGTGGATAGTGGTAAATTGTATTAAAGAAGCAATATGGAAGGCTAGAAACATTTATATATCTAAGCAATATGACATAGGTGAAAATAACGTGATAAAGATAGTGGGTTCCTTAGTGAAGGATTATATGTGGAAAATGAAATTTGGGAAAAAAAGTAAGGAGGATATTAGCATATGGAAAGTGCCGGATATTTTACATAATATTGTTACTTAATGTGTTTCCTTTTGTTTGTTTTTTTTTGTTTTAAGTCCCTTTCCCCCCTCCCCTTTCTGCATGTGATTATAAATGTCACCAAAGATTGTTTTGGGTTTTTGTAAGTATAAGTCTCACTCCCCCTATTTAGAAGGAAGTGATGTATGTTAAAGGGATATTGTAATTTTTGTTACAAAAAAAAAAAAGTAAAGTGTTTTTTTTACTTTGTGAAGAACTAATAAATACTATTGAAAATTGAAATTGACCCTGTGCTAGTGTTGGGTTAAGTGTGTCAGACCTGCTTATATCTATTTTTCATGACAAATTTGAAACGCTGGGTTAAAGGGGTGGGCACAGGTGGCAGGCCCCTTAAAATTTCTGATGGAATTTTCTAGTGTAATTATGTAATTTCTACAGCACTGTACAGTTTTTCATGAGGAGATTGTCCTATGGTTCCTTTTCTACTTTTTTTGTTCTCTGCATTTCTGTCTTTTTCTTTCTGAATCACCATAGCATGGTCCATCAAAAAATTACAGCAAAAGCGTAAATGTGAATTTTGTAGCCTCTTCCCATGACTAATCAATTTGACCGTCTTATCTGTACGTAGAGAAACTATAACTTATTATTTTGAGTTACTGATATGTTAACTGACAGAATTTTGAGAGCTGAACTAAGGATTTTTCAAGCAAACAAATGCTATTTTTGCTGTTTCTACAAATTGTTTTGAGAAATGCGCTTACTGTTTTGTAAATGCCAACAATGACTTGAGAAATGCACCAAAAGTGACTGAGAAAATCTAACATAGCATAAATTGTCTCTGGTGTATCTATGTGTTTGCCTGTATGAAACGTGTACACATTTACAGCTTTGTTTTTGCTAGCTTGCAGGAATTGTAACTTACATAAATGGTTGAAGACAACTTATTGGGCTTCATGAGACTCGGATAAATGGTGAGTATCTATTTCATAAATTGCCTAAAACAGTTATATATGTTTTTATTTGTGGTTTTTGTTTGAGTATTTTGTCTGGTTGCAGAGAGGATCACACCGGTTTAAGAACTACTGACTTTTCAGTCAGAAATGATCACACCACCTGGTTGTCTCCACCAGTCTCCATATGCAAGTCAACAAAGGTGAAAAACATTTAAGCGAATGGTGCATTTATATGATGTTCATGTAGTGCATCTTTCTAAGTTTTGCTTTGTTTGTTTTCCAGTAGAGAGGAGAGGAAACATCTGATTGACAACATGTGAGTCTCAATTTCAACCTGTGACTGGGAAGACTACAACCATCCTGAGCAAAGTCTGAACTCAGTGACTTATTCCGCTCAACCCAGAACAAGAATCGTTTTATCACCATGACGTAGTAGTTTATGAGACAGATAATCTGTGAAAACAATCAATCTCCTCCATCTCCTTCCTGAATTACTGGTTAAAGTAATGCACTGTTCTGACCAAAACAACCAATCAGAACAAGTAGGACGCTCTTAGCGCTGTCATTACCCTCATTCACTCACTGCTAAATGTGCTAATGGTGGAGAAGCAATTTATCATTTACAAGAAAGCGTTTATCTGCCATCATTGGTAGCCATGCTAACTAAACTGAGCATTCACAGTTTGAATCTGCATAGCTCTGTGCTATGCTAGCTGCAGCACGGCATAAATCGAGGAATAGGAAGGATGAGCAGCACGACATGAGATTGTGATTGACAGCACTAAAACTCTCCTGCCACTGACTGGTTGTTTCTAGCACTGGGAGAAAGCAGAGGAAATACATTTTTCACAGATTACCTCTCATACCATACTGTCGCAACATAATGACAGTTTTAACAAATATGTGGAAAAAATATTTATATAAAAGTTACATACTGCAGCTTTAATTTCACTTAGGAGAGAGCAGGTCAGGAAGGATGTGGGTTATAACTGCTGCTGTATGACTCACCTGTTGCCTGTTAAGTGGTAAAAGGTACAAGTTAAATATATGAATATGTTGGTATTTTTCCCCCCTTAATTCATTAAATGCTAGTGAAATGGAGGCAAACAGTAGTCTGTAGCTAAGCTAATTATGCTAAATGGTTGATAATCTCACACAATCCACCCACTTCTCTTGGAGAAAAACTGGGTTATAAATTAACACTCTTGCCCTTTTCTCTCTCCCTCTCTCTTTTTTTGAAAACCTGATTTTATAACTTTTCTTAGCATAGTAACTGCCACAATCGTTCGTGTCTTCCACTGACTGCTGCTAACAGGGCACCGATTTTTGTTTTCATCTCTATGGAAAAAAAAAAAAATTGTGGAGGGCCCCCTGTTACTCAGGGCCCCTAGAATTGTCATCACTTTCCCCTATACCGCGCCCCTGGTAAGATATATTTCTTCTTGGTACTAGATGTGGTCCCAACAGCCCCATGGCACTTCAACAATATTATTTTACCTTTTATCTGAAAATAGTGTCTGTTATTGCCATATACTCCTCTGTATTAATTATTGCTCGAAAGGTCTTGCCATACAAGTATATTCCTCTGTATTTACTTTAGTTTCTTAGTTTATTCATACATTTTGTTCTTCATTTCCATTTAGTTGTATTTGATTAGTATTGTCCTCTCTTGGACGAAGCTGAAGTTGGTTTCCAATTCTAGCTTCCAATAGCTAAAGGGCGATTCCACTTAATGTTTCACTACTTTCCGCATCTTTAATCAACTCTAGTTTAAAAACTACTACACCTAGACTCTTCAAACCTGGACTAAATTATTCTGCTCTAATAGCAGAATATGTATAACCATGTTTGGGATTTGTGAAATTTTACCTGATTTGTGAAAACTCAATAAAGTTCGATAATCACCATTTTTGGCACCTCTTTCATTACTACAACTGCTCTAATTAAAAAACTACAACTCCTAGACTCTTCAAACCTGGACTAGATTATTCTCCTCTTCAAGCAGAATATTTATAACCATGTTTGGGATTTGTGAAACCTTTTTCTGATTTGTGAAAACTCAAGAAAGTTTGATAATCACTATTTTTTGGCATCTGGATCACACTAAAACTGCTCTAATTAAAAAACTACTACAGCTAGACACTTCAAATCTGGACTAGATTATTCTTCTCTAATTGCAGAATATTTAGAACCATGTTTGGGATTTGTGAAACATTTTTCTGATTTGTGACACTTCAATAAAGGCTGATTTTGGACATTTTTTGGATATTGGTCACTCCAGCTCCGAAACTACAACACCTAGACTCTTCAAACCTGGACTATATTATTCTGCTCTAATAGCAGAATATTTTAATCCATGTTTGGAATTTGTGAAACCTTTATGTGATTTGTGAAACTTCACATATATTCATATATGTTCCATGCAGTTTTTTTCAAATTCAATTCTAATTCACAACCACTTTATTAATCCCAATGGGAAATAAAATGTTGGTGTAACTCATTAATTTTTCAGAGTTATTGTAGATGGTGATGGCTGTTGGAAGGAAAGATCTTTTGCAGGGGTCTGTTAAGTGAAATTTCACAAATCAGAAAGGTTTCACAAATCCCAAACATGATTCTAAATATTCTACTATTAGAGCAGAATAATTTAGTCCAAGTTTGAAGAGTCTAGGTCTTGTGAATTTGGAATTACAGCAGTTCTTGTGTGACCGAGATAAAAAAAAAAAAAGTGGTGATATCGCACTTTTTGGAAGTTTCACAAATCCAAAACATGGTTTTACATTTTCTGCTATTAATTGAAAATAATTTGATCCAGGTTTGAAGAGTCTAGGTGTTGTAGATTTGGAATTAGACCAGTTCTAATGTGATCCAGATTCAAAAAAGTGGTAAAATCAACCTTTGTTGAAGTTTCACAAATCGGATAAAAGTTTCACAAATCACAAACATGATTCTAAATATTCTACTATTAGTGCAGAATAAATTAGTTCAAGTTTGAAGAGTCTAGGTCTTGGAATTAGAGCAGCTCCTGTGAGATCGAGACCGAAAAATAGGGCAAAATTGCCTTTTTTTGAAGTTTCACAAATCAGAAAAAAGTTTCACAAACCCCAAACATGGTTCTAAATATTCTGCAATTACAGAAGAATAATCTAGTCCAGATTTGAAGTGTCTAGCTGTAGTAGTTTTTTAATTAGAGCAGATTTATGGTGATCCAAATGAAAAAAAAAAAGGTGAAATTCGAATTTTACTGAGTTTTCACAAATCAGAAAAAGGTTTCACTAATTCCCAAACATGGTTTTAAATATTCTGCTTGAAGAGGAGAATAATCTAGTCCAGGTTTGAAGAGTCTAGGTGTAGTAGTTTTTAAACTAGAGTTGATTAAAGATGCGGAAAGTAGTGAAAAATTAAGTGGAATCGCCCTTTAGCTTTTGGAAGCTAGAATTGGAAACCAACTTCAGCTTCGTTTCTCTTGGTTTCTTATGTCCTCTTTAAGTTTCTCTCCTGTTGCTAGTTTTATTTTATCGTTTGTATTGACGCTCACCACCAGTAATCTTCACTCANACACAAATGGCTAACATGGCTCCCGAACTGTAAAAAAGTATACTTTAGTATATTTTAAACATACTTACATTTTTGAAAGTACATTTTAAGTACTGTATTTTACGCACTATAAGGCGCACTGGATAATAAGGTGGACCTTCAATGAATGGCCTATTTTAAATCTTTTTTCATATATAAGGCGCACCGCATTATAAGGCGCATAGAATAGACGCTACAATAGAGGCCGGAGTTACGCTATGCATCCACTAGATGGAGCTGCACTATAGGGAATGTTAACAAAACAGTCTGACTCTGGTCGGCGAGGAGAGTATTCCACGAATAGGCCCTTCTCCGTTTGCGCATTGCATGTTAATGGAGAACGTGGTGCTAAATGACCTGCAGACAACCTGATTCTAGACGGTCGGTAGGTAGATAGGTCAGTCAAACTTTAATAATAGATTACTAACCAGCGTTCTGACAACTATCCCAGCATGCACCGAGTAAGCGCTCGGTACATGCTGGGATAGTAGTTCTTCTACGGGCGAAAACGAAGTCGGCGGCTTGGGAAAAAAGCCGTTGATCATCAATTGACATTTCATCATTTTTAAAGCGGGTGAACCATGAGTAAACTTGAGCTTGACACATAGCGTCATCCTTGTAAGCGGTCTTCAACATTTGAACGGTTTCCGATGCTTTTTTCCCGAGCAGGAAGCAAAACTTCACAGCCGCGCACTGCTCATAAAACTTCTCCATGAAGAAAAATGACGGCTGGACAAAACAACCCTTCCAAGAAAATTCACTGCGGCTAGACGAAACCTTCCATATCAACGCCGCTTGGCACACTGATTGAGAAGGCGTGGTTGAACAAATAACTAGCGGCAGAATCATGTACTACAAAAACTGCAGCGCAGCAGCGTCATTCTGGAAACGTTTGGGTACCCCCTCGTAGTGCGGAAAATACGGTATACTA
>NW_006800786.1:79215-81098 GCF_000485575.1 Poecilia formosa | reverse complement strand
TGTTATTCATTGCTGTCATTAAATCTTTTAATTGTTTCTTGTTCTCGTCTGAGTCTGTCCAGATTGAAACAGGTTTTTACTGTTAACGAATGGGTAGCATATGTATAATTTACCCATTATTTTATAATTCCTTAGCTAACTGAAAAAATCTATTACATTTTATATGATTTTTTTAGATCATATTTACCACTCTCCAAAATCACTTTTTTCAGTGTGGGGGGGTTCGGTACCTCAAAAAAGGTTAAGAACCACTGAACAAAAGGAATTAATGTAAGGCAACATTTTCAAAGACAACAGATTGGCCTCGTAAAATTTAAATGTCTTTATATCATAATATATGCACAGTAATCTTGTAATTATCTTCACAAAACCTCTCTCATGCCTCGTATATGATGAGAGCCCCAGTTCAAACACAAATGGCTAACATGGCTCCCGAACTGTAAAAAAAGTATACTTTAGTATATTTTAAACATACTTACATTTTTGAAAGTACATTTTAAGTACTGTATTGTACGCCCTATAAGGCACACTGGATAATAAGTTGCACCTTCAATGAATGGCCTATTTTAAATCTTTTTTCATATATAACAGACGCTACAATAGAGGCCGGAGTTACGCTATGCATCCACTAGATGGAGCTGCACTATAGTGCAGTGGATGCTGCACAAAACAAAACAGTCTAACTCAGGTCGGCGAGGAGAGCATTCCGCGACTGGGCCCTTCTCCGTTTGCGCATTGCATGTTCATGGAGAACGTGGTGCTAAATGACCTGCAGATGACCTGATTCTAGACGGTCGGTAGGTAGATAGGTCAGTCAAACTTTAATAATAGATTACAAACCAGCGTTCTGACAACTATCCCAGCATGCACCGAGTAAGCGCTCGGTACATGTTGGGATAGTAGTTCTTCTACGGGCGAAAACGAAGTCGGTGGCTTGGGAAAAAAGCCGTTGATCATCAATTGACATTTCATCATTTTTAAAGCGGGTGAACCATGAGTAAACTTGAGCTTGTCACATAGCGTCATCCTTATAAGCGGTCTTCAACATTTGAACGGTTTCCGATGCTTTTTTCCCCGAGCAGGAAGCAAAACTTCACAGCCGCGCGCTGCTCATAAAACTTCTCCATGAAGAAAAACGACGGCTGGACAAAACAACTCTTCCAAGAAAATTCACTGCAGCTAGACGAAACCTTCCATATCAACGCCGCTTGGCACACTGATTGAGAAGGTGTGGTTGAACAAATAACTAGCGGCAGAATCGTGTACTACAAAAACTGCAGTGCAGCAGCGTCATTCTGGAAACTTTTGGGTACCCCCTCGTAGTGCGGAAAATACGGTATACTAAGTAAGTGTACTACCTATTAATATATGCTATTAACCCTTTGGTCCAAGCATACTGAAAGTATGCTTGGACCAAAGGGAAACTATAACTTTAAACATACTTAAATATAATTGTACCAAAATACACTTTTAAGAAATATATTAAATAAAAGTATACTTTAAGTCACATGTGTCAAACTCAAGGCCCGCGGGCCACATGTGGCCCGCCATGTCATTTTATGTGGCCCCCCCAGCGTTTTATGATTGACTTAAAATAGGTTTTGAGCACGAATTGACGACAAACTACATCTCCCATAATGCATTCCGATTGTTACCAGCCAACATTACGGCTTCTCGCCTCTAGAGAGCAGCATAGTCACCTTAAGCTGCTTATTGATTTTACCAGCGAATAAAACTGAGACATCGACAAGCTAACATCAAAACGTCCAAGAAAAGAAAAATCGATCTAAGACTGTGAATGAAGATGTGTGTGAGTTGGTGTCAGGGCGGCAGGTGGCGCTAGACTTTTTTTGTTATCCGTTATCTTGACCGACAACATAAAA
>NW_006800786.1:56568-78902 GCF_000485575.1 Poecilia formosa | reverse complement strand
TTTTGCGTTCCCTTGCAATACTTTTGCGTTCCCTCGCAATAATCTACTGATCAGTTCATGCGGCATAATTGAATACTGTAAGCCTTTCTTGCGGTGGCCGCCGTACGTTCTGCTTTAATATAAAGTTATGTAAAGTTTTTCCATTAATGTTAATATCTCGTTGTGAAATATCTGACGTTTTATATCTTTTTCTTTAGTATAGAAAGGCACCACAAACATATGACATAAACAGAAACTTTCCGTAAGTATGAAAGAAATAAAAATACATCCAAACTATTTGGACTACTCCTGAGTTATTATCGTGGGTAATCAGTCATCTGATTGTGTCTCCGTTGTGTTCGCAGTCTGAATGGTTTAAATGGCGGTTTTGACACCTGGGTGGTGGGTGTGTTGATGTGGGCGTGACTGTCATCAAGTATGAATGGGAAAGAATGGACCTTACCACAGGGGCCGCGTTTCATTGGCTAATGCCCATTTCACGTCACAGAGCAGCTATCACATGCGTGACCGTCCCACAAACACAAGCCACAGTAGTAAACACATGCTAATGTACATTGTGGACTAGCAGACCGGCAGAAAGTTTTTGCGTCAGGACTCGAAAAAGAATGGTTCTCCACTGCCAGTGGGGAATCTGTAGTATTAGTGGAACTAAAATTCACAGATTTCCAAAATCTGAAACGGAAAGCCTTGCTTGGATCAAAGCTTGTGGACGACCGCATTTGCAGCTCAACCGTCGTAGGATCAATAAGAACAAAGGAGTGTGTGCTGGTGTAAGTATTATTGCTTTGCTTTCTTAGTGTTTAGTGAATGACAAAAAGAAAGTCAATAATTAATACACCCATTATGAAAACCTTTTAGCTAAGAACAGCATAATGGCAGTACCGATACAACTTCTACACCTTGAAGCCTGTCTGTTACACAGTCTTACGTTAGCTGAACAGATCAATATGCAATGTGTACCGTATCAGACATGCATTAAAAATTTTATGTTACCTGAAAAGGCTTTTTACTAAACTGCAATCGTGTTAGCCACGCTAGCACCGAGTACAGTGTGTCAGGCCTAGGCACACTCAAACATTTGCCAACAACAGAAATCACTGATTTCAAAAGTAACCCTCAAAACCATGAATGCCCGACTTACCCAGCCTCGCAAGAACAATAGGCATCAGTGATCTTGTCCACAGCTAATATTTATGCTGAGGGTGTGAGGATCTGCTGTTTTCCTCATCGACCGGCAGCATTTCGCTGTGACGCGCACAATGTTGGAGGCATCGCGTTGCTCAAACATCTTTATGTCGTCCAAAAAAGATATGAACTTGTTGGTTCCCCTGTCCATTNTTTCTCTCCTGTTGCTAGTTTTATTTTATCGTTTGTATTGACGCTCACCACCAGTAATCTTCACTCATGCCATTCACCTGCTGCGTCGCCTAATCATGTGTTTCACCAGATCTGCCACTATAAGCTCTTGATTTTTCACTGTTTAGCGCCGGATTCTCTGATCCTGATTCACATTTAGTTCGTTACTCCGTTCTATGAGAATCTTCAGAGTTTTGCGCAACGTGCATGTCGTTTTTTTTCCTACCCCCCTACGGTGCGGAGCGGTTGGGAAACGTATCGATGGAGAAAAGCAGACTGACGTAAGCCTTTTAAAACAACAGAAATAATTCAGGTATTCTGATGATTAAAATTCAATAGTGCTGTAGTACCTTTTCATACCGGATTACTTACAGCACCAATGTTAACTCGTGGTGTCACCCATGGAGAGATTTCTTTATTTAACTTAGTTCATTTTTCTGAGATACACGGGTTGGGTATCGTGATCTTAGTCATTACATGTTTATAAGAGCGATATTCCGTTGTCCTTCCATGGAAGAGTGCAGCATCCAGACGGACAATAAAACACTTTATACAAGTTGCTGCTTTGACACAACAGCACTGGCAAAACATATTTACAAAAATCCTCAATAAAACATAAAATATTTGAAAATCAGACACCAGACAAGTGAATCACAGCAACGTCATCAGCCGGTTGCTTTAACCTTTTAAAAAGTTATATACAAAATGCACTGGAACACATGCTGAATTGTACACAATTCCCGGAGCCCAGAAACTGATGTGCTGAATGTATTCTTGTTTTGAACAGAATAAACCTGCCCCACTGCTGCAAAACACCCTGGGTCCTTGTCTGCTGGTTCCTTTTACCAATTACACACAACGCAGAGTACGCACCACAGATGAGTCAGATGATGGCGGCTACATTTTCAACATTTAGACTACACATACATTTTATTTAGACCTATAATAGTCTTATCGGTTTTAAATATATCTATTTAGACCTTGTTTAGATTAATTTGCAACAACAAAAATGGTTGTAGTAGTTAATTAAAATGTGAATAATGTAACTGGCTATCATTTCAAACCCTAAGTAGTTTTTTTTTATGGCATATGGTCCTTAGAGGTTTATCCTTTCTTGCCTGTGAGTGAAGAAAGCGATGGTGAGATCTTGTAGTATACATCCTCATTTAATCTTAATGCTCTAATATTTCATGCATCTCAAGGCCTCCTTTGTAATCTGCCGCTGCAGCACTTTTTTGGACAGTATTTGAATTATGTGCCTGAAGGCCATTCTCTGATTCAGGCAGGAAGCAGTTGTCCCATTGAAAAGAAATAGGGGTCACTTGTCATAATGGTGGAACCCTTCTGTGCTAAATGGATGCTAAGATTAGCTCTTTTGAGAAAAGGATGAGTCATTATAATGTCTGTGCAAAGTAACGCAACCGGCCGTTCGACATTTAAGTAGACAGCGCTGTGATTTCAGCAACAATAGAGCTGGAACTCCTGAGGGAGGGACATTTGAATGGCAAATGTCACCAAGGAAAGATTTTTTCCACTGCACATTCTAATTGGATTTTACTCCCGTTTTTCCTGGCGTAAAAACGGGAGTTTTTCTCCTTTTGCTTTTCAAAGATGCATTAACTGCTTCTCCATGAAATGTTAATTGCATTGCTGCAAGTAAGAAAACATGAGAGGAAGCTGCCGAGACGCGGCTGCCATTTCAGGGCCATTGAGTCACTTTCCCTGGGAAGCGGCTTGACGAGCAAACACAAACTTCCTGCTGTGGCCATATGCTTGGCTGGCTGCCATTCTGTCTACAAAATAAAGAACTGCAGTAGGCATCTATGAAGAAGGATGGTTCTACTACTGGCATGAGCCTTAAATATTTACTTTGAAACACTATACAATCTTTGTTTTTTTCTCACCATATGTAATTAATTAAGTTTTAGGAAGATGGAATTTCTCCCCCGTCCACAGAAAATGGTTTTTATACCAGCTGATTCTTTCCTTGGCCTTTTTGTTTTGAAGTGCAGAGAATAAAGACCTAACTTTGTAATTCTAGAATGTATGCAGCACCAATGTTAACTCTATAAACATTGGTTTATAGCATCTTGTATATAACTTTAAAAAAAAAAATCCCCCCTACCGGTCAGTTACACCGGCTGATGACTTTGCTGTGATTCCCTTGTCTGGTGTCTGATTTTCAAATATTTTGTTTTATTGAGCCCAAAATGGTGCATGTTGGAATCATTTTAGATTTTAATTTGACCTTGGATGATGGTGTGTGGATGGTTGTTTTCTTGTCTGTTGCTGGTTTCCTGCCTGCTGATTGCCAAAGAACCGAACAGAACACCAGGTTCCTGTGGATTCTCATTTCAAAGACACTCCAGTTTTTTTCAAACATAAAGGTGATGTAAATGTAAGTGTTTAGAGTTGTTTTTGAAACAATCATTACATTTGATGTGTAATGTTGACAAAATGGAATGTTGTTGACTCCGTTTCTATAACTTTGTATTTTTGTGTTTTTATGATGTGAAGCACGTTGACATGCCTTGTTGCTGAAATGTGCTATGTAAATAAAATTTGATTTGATTTTGATTTAAAAAGCCTTTACCCCATGGTGTGTAAATACCAGTTTTCTATGACAGAGAAAAGTGTTGCATCTGTTAGATGGAACATGATCACATTCCTAATTGTGAGAGACCAGACTCAAACGAAGACAAAAAATGTTCAAAGTAGAAAAAGTCTCGGTTTTAATTCTTCAAAAAATTGTTGACAAAACATTAAGATTTAAAGCAAGAATAAATAACAAATTTGGATCCAAATTAACTGAGGTCAAGTGAACACAAACAAAACTGACCTCCCAAACAAAGAACAAAGGCTGCTTAAATAGGGGTGGAGAAACCTAAATTTACCACTTGAGGGAGGAAATTTGTAGATGGTTTCGCCCAGGTTCCTCCACCAGCTGGTTCCTATAAGCGGCACCTCAAACAAAAATAAGTATAAATGAACCATTCAGACAGACATTAACTAAAGTGTGCACCCATTAGAAAATATATGTCTAAATGAAATAACAAACTATACTAATAAAGAAATAAATACTAAATACTAAATACTATGTGGTGGTGGTAGGAGCTTCCACCACACACTCCCCCTCCTCTGAAGGCTCGCTGGTACAGCGGGACAAGTAGTCAGCAGTAATGTTCTGTCTGCCAGGGATGTGATGCACCTCAAACTTGTAGGGCTGCATGGCCAGGTACCAGCGGGTTATTCGATTATTGGTGTCCTTCATCTTCTGTAGCCATTTTAAAGCTTTGTGGTCAGTTTCCAAAATGAATTGTCTCCCCAGGAGATAATAGCGAAGCGAATCCAAAGCCCACTTTATAGCCAGACATTCCTTCTCTATTGTGGAATAACGGGTTTCTCTAGGAAACAGCTTACGGCTGATGAAGGCGATTGGATGCCGATCATTTGGAGAACCCTGAAGCAGCACAGCCCCAAGACCTTTATCTGCTGCATCGGCTTGTAAAATAAACTCCTGCTGGAAGTCAGGGCAATGGAGCACAATATATTTACTTAAGGCCTGCTGAATATCTCTGAATGCTTGCTTAGCTTCTTCAGACCACTGTAGGATATTTGGGCCCCGAAGACTGGTCATGTCTGTAAGAAGAGAAGCTCTTGCAGAGTAATTAGGAATAAATTTGTGATACCAACCAGACTTACCCAAGAAAGATTTAAGCTGTTTTCTTGTCTGGGGAAGGGGGCAGGACTGGATGGCTTCAATTTTTTTAATTTGTGGCTTCACCAATCCTGCTCCGATGACAAAGGCCAGATACTCTTTTTCCTTCTTTGCTATGGCACATTTGGCTGGGTTCACCGTCAATCCTGCTTTCTGGAGACCTTCAAAGACCACTTGCAGATGTTGCAGGTGTTCTTCCCAGGAGCTGCTGTAAACAATGATGTCATCCAAATATGCACAGGCAAAATGTGAAAATTCATTGAGTACCTCATCCATCAGATGTTGAAATGTGGCAGGGGCCCCATGCCCCATCCCCATCCAAACAGCATCACTCTAAAGTGGTAAAGGCCCCATGGTGTTCTGAAAGCCGTCAGCTCTTTGGACCTGGAGGAGAGTGGTACCTGCCAATATCCTTTGGAAAGGTCAATGGTGGTGAGATATCTTGCTTTGTCTAGCTTCCCAATAAGATCGATTTGTGGTGTTGGATAAGAATCGAATTTTGAGACTGAATTTAAATAGCGAAAATCAATGCAAAACCTTATTGTTCCATCTTTCTTAGGGACAAGAACAATTGGATTGCACCACTCGCTTTGGGATGCCTCAATAATCCCAAGGGAAAGCATTAACTCAACTTCCCTTTTTAATGGTTCAAGAAGTCTCTCAGGTATATGATAACTGAGTTGTTTTGGTACAGAATCCGCTTTTAAGGCAATGTCATGAGTTATAACGTTGGTATATCCTGGATTGTCCTGGAACACAGTCGACGGACAAACAGTCCTCACTTCTGACTGTTGTTTTTCTGACAGATGAGCCAAACTGGAACAGGCAAATATTGCTCCTCAGATTCTTCATCATCCACGCTCCGGATGTAAAAGGAGGCAGGTTTCTCTTGGCCCCGGGACACCCATTGTTTCAGCAGGTTCACATGGAGAATGCGAGTAGGGTGGCTTTTACCTGGAACAGAGACTTTGTATGTTGTTGGTCCCATTTTCTCCAGTACCTCATAAGGTCCTTGCCACTTGGCCAGTAGCTTGCTGTCCTCTGAAGGGAGCATAACCAGCACTTTCTAGCCTGGCTCGAATCCTCTCTCCCGTGCTGCAGAGTCATACCAGGTCTTCTGTTTGTGCTGAGAAGTCTTCATGTGCTCCCGAGCCAGGTTTGTCATCTTCTCCCTCATCTGGAGCACATAAGACACAACATTTAAAGGTTCTTTGTTAGTTCGTCCCCCCTCCCACAGCTCCTTTAGAACTGTCAGGGGTCCCCTCACTTCATGGCCAAATAACAGCTCAAAGGGAGAAAACCCAGTGGAGGCCTGTATGCAAACAGGATATATGGAAGCCATTGGTCCCAGTCAGAGCCGGTTTCACTCACAAATTTCGTAACATCTGTTTAAGTGTTTGATTAAACCGCTCGGTGAGACCATCTGTTTGTGGATGACAAGGTGTTGTTCTCAGACCTTTAATTCCCAGCAACTGATACACATATTTGAGCAGCTTGGACATAAAATTGGTGCTCTGGTCAGTCAGTATTTCCTGAGGAAAGCCAACTCTAGAAAAAAATTGCACCAAACAGAATGCAACATTCTTTGCTTTGACAACCTTCAAGGGGAAAACTTCTGGGTATTTAGTTGTATAATCCACAATCACCAGCATAAACCGGTTACCTGTTTTGCTCTTTTCAACTGGGCCCACTATGTCCATACCCAATCGTTGAAATGGTGTACTCAGAACTGGAAGAGGTTGGAGNGGCCAATATGCTGAAGTGGCCCTCGGTGAAATTGAGTTTGACACCCCTGCTTTAAGTGAACAAATTATGTATTTGCCCAAGTGTAAATATACACTTACTCAAATGTATATTTAAAAGATATTTAAAACATCTGTCAAAGATATTTAATGTTTATTATAAAATATAGAATATAGAAAAATATTTTTTTTAAAAATTCACTTAACGCTTCTTTAAATTATTAATTTCAGTATGTTTTACATTACATCTCAGTGTATATTTTAGGCTAATAAAGTATGCCTTTTTTATTTCCTTTTTTATACCAGGTGAACCCCGTTGAGATCCAGATCTCATTTTCAAGAGGGACCTGGGCAGATGTCTGCAACATGCAGCAAACTTGTTACAAAGTAAAACTAATTAATACATATGCACAAGTATGTCTTTTTAGGCACCTGAAAAGTAAGCTTTTTTAGGTGCCTTAATAATCTTTTACTATTTTTGTTAAAATTGCAGAGAATAAAAAAATAATAATCCTGATGTAATGCTGTTTAACAAAGTACCCAATCCATTTTCAGATGTATGAGCTATAAGTCAACGGCATTAGCACCAGTTCATACTCCAGACCAGATGGTGGCGGTATCGCACACTTTCGTGTTTTTTGAAAAACGCCATAAAAAGAAGGAAAACCTTTAAAGCCAGTAACTACAGAGCCCTCCAGGGGACATGGAAATTTTTTTTTCTTTTGCGTTCCCTTGCAATACTTTTGCGTTCCCTCGCAATAATCTACTGATCAGTTCATGCGGCATAATTGAATACTGTAAGCCTTTCTTGCGGTGGCCGCCGTACGTTCTGCTTTAATATAAAGTTATGTAAAGTTTTTCCATTAATGTTAATATCTCGTTGTGAAATANTTTTGCGTTCCCTTGCAATACTTTTGCGTTCCCTCGCAATAATCTACTGATCAGTTCATGCGGCATAATTGAATACTGTAAGCCTTTCTTGCGGTGGCCGCCGTACGTTCTGCTTTAATATAAAGTTATGTAAAGTTTTTCCATTAATGTTAATATCTCGTTGTGAAATAGCTGACGTTTTATATCTTTTTCTTTAGTATAGGAATGCACCACAAACATATGACATAAACAGAAACTTTCCGTAAGTAGGAAATAAATAAAAATACATCCAAACTATTTGGACTACTCCTGAGTTATTATCGTAGGTAATCAGTCATCTGATTGTGTCTCCGTTGTGTTTGTAGTCTGAATGGTTTAAATGGCTGCTTTCAGTGCCGTTCCATCTTAGCCTTAACAGACATAAACATGCAGTAAATAAATCGATTGTCAATCAGTCTTTTGCACCAAAGAGTTAATAATAATAAACACGTTTTCACTGAGGTTCTGTAAGAGTCATATGAATGAAATAAGTAATTATTGATATGACAGGAGCAGCGGTTTTGACACCTGGGTGGTGGATGTGTCGATGTGGGCGTGACTGTCATCAAGTATGAATGGGAAAGAATGGACCTTACCACAGGGGCCGCGTTTCATTGGCAAATGCCCATTTCACGTCTGCCGGTCTGTGGACTAGCAGACCGGCAGAAAGTTTTTGTGTCAGGACTCGAAAAAGAATGGTTCTCCACTGTCAAGAAAACTGGCATGAACTTGTGAGATCTCTCTAGGTACACGCAGAAAGCAGGATAAAAGCCTGAGGAATAACAGTGATCTTGTGTATTGATTTAAGGATGATTAAAGAAAAGAAATACAAAATACATATGTGTGTAATAGTTGGAATGATTGAGGTTTTGTGATTACGATGTCTGTAATGAATAATTGAAATATATAATCTGTATTCTGTATTCATGATCTGTAATAACAGTGACAGCTTAATTGTTGTATGATTTTGTTTGTATTCATGATCTGTAATAACAGTAACAACTTGATTGTTGTATGATTTCAAATAATGACAAAACAAGTTGATTATGTTTCATGACACATTATAAGAGGACTGTAGGTTTGAGTACATGAAAAGGAAAAAAGGACGGTGTCATAGGCAGTGCACTGAGCTGGGCGGAGGCCCCAGGACAACTCCTAAAAAGGCAATGACTGCCAAATAACCAACAGGAGAAAAAAGAGAAGTATTGGACAAGAGTTGCAACAGTCAGACAAGAATAATTTGGGTATTTCCAAATTCGGGGTGGAGTGGAGTTTGGGGAAGATGGGTGATTTCCGATGAAATAATCGAGAAGGATGAGTCATGAGACCTCTCCCATACACAACNAACTCAGAAATAGTCCAAATAGTTTGGATGTATTTTTATTTCTTTCCTACTTACGGAAAGTTGCTGTTTATATCATAGGTTTGTGGTGCCTTTCTATACTAAAGAAAGATATAAAATGTCTGATATTTCACAACGAGATATTAACATTCATGAAAAAAAGTTACAGAACCTTGTATTAAAGCAGAAAGTACGACGGCCACCGTAAAAAAGGCTTACAGTATTAAATTATGCCTCGCAATAATCAGTAGATTATAGATAGATAATAATCTACTGATAGACAATCAGTAGATTATTGCGAGAGAACGCAAAATCTTTTGCAAGGGGATGCAAAAGTTTTGCGAGGGAATGCAAAAGAAAAAAAAAAATTCCCCATGTCCCCTGGAGGGCTCCGTAGTATCGTACAAACATACTTACATTTGTGAAAGTACATTTTAAGTGTACTAACTGTTAAGTGTACTACCTATAAATATATCTGAAGTATACTTGTACCAATTTCGAAATACACTTTTAATAAATATATTACATAAAAGTATACTTTAAGTGAACAAAATATATATTTGCCCAAGTGTAAATATACACTTGCTCAAGTATATTTAAAATATATTTAAAATATATTTTGTGTATATTTTAAAATATATGCTCAAAATAGAATTTTTTATATTCACTTAACACTACTTAAAATTATTAATTTCAGTATGTTTTAAATTACATCTCAGTGTAAATTTTAGGCTAATGCCTTTTATTTTTTTTTATTTTCTTTATTTAACCGTGTGGACCCCATTGAGATTCAGATCTCATTTTCAAGAGTGACCTGGGCAGAAGTCTGCCATACGCAGCAACCTGATTACAAAATAAAACTAATTAATACATATGCAGAAGTATGTTTTTAGGCATCTATAAAGTACTTTTCATGTAATTTTTAGGCATACTTTTTAATTACCTACAAAGTATGTCTTTTTAGGTACCTTAATAATCTTTTACTATTTTTGTTAAAATTGCAAAGAATAAAAAAGTTATAATCATGATGTAATGTTAAAGAAAGTACCCAATCCATTTTCAGATAAGATCAATAATCAACGGCATTAGCTCCAGTTCACACTCCAGACCAGATGGTGGCGGTATTGCACACTGTCATTAAAAAAAACAAAAAAAAACGCCATAAAGAGAAAAAAAAACTTGAACGCAGGGAAGATAACAGTCACCATAGACATAAGAATAGACGCCTCATTGACCGCTGTCGCCTATTGTCGCTGACGAGATTTAGGGCGGCCATCTTGGAGCGGTCCACCACTCCACTCAGCGTTATGTGTTTAGCAGCACAATGACGTATCAGCGGATTTAATTGATCATAACACGCTTTTTTGTTACTGGAAACCTTATTCAAACATCTATCAAAGCTACATTTATAAACAATTGTATTTTTTAGGTATGTTTTTAATACATAGTTCATCATATTTAAATATGCTTAGTGGCTATAACAATAGAATAGGAATGAAATATTCTGATATTGATAAATGAAGAGCATATTACAAAGCACACAGCCGTTCATGATTTATTTAATAAATTATTTAGTAATATCAATACATATTTATATAACTATACAAACACAAATAATGATTAATAATGACACAAATAAATGATTAATACTGAATAATATATATTGGATACATGTTTATATGTATGCATGTATGTACATACATATGTATAGATATATGTGTTTTTCAGCTGACGAGTTCTAGCTTCAGAGTGATTCAGCAGCTGAGATTGAGTCCAAAATCCGATGCGAGATTCATCCATGCTGTGCAGTGAATCCGTCTCTCTTTAAAGATATTTCCCACTTCTTCCTCACATCGTGTCTTTAGGAAACCTTCAAAACAAAAACGGAAGATTTGGGATGTATCCAGTGGTGGAGAAAGTACTCAAAAAATTTACTTAAGTAAAAGTACAAATACACAGACAAAAATGTACTCAAGTAAAAGTAAAACTACTACATTAACATTTGTACTTAAGTAAAAGTAAAAAAAAGTACTGGCTTTTAAAAAATACTTAAGTATTAAAAGTAAAAGTACTTGCTGAATGCATTACCTAATCCCCAATACAATATCATTAAATGAACCGATCATATTTAATTTGAATACATCAGAAATGTGCCATTTTAATGAACAATGCCACAGGTAAAGCATGTTTTATTTGTGTTTACTCTGTAACATAGATTAGACTTAGATATGTGATTCTATGCATCATAATTTCAGGGATGGAAACATCTTGTCTCCTGACTGTCTCCTAACATAGCATAAACTTCACTTTTTTTTGCCACTATTGGCATTTATTTTGAAAGAAATCCAACAGAAAGGGGATGGAAAGAAGGTGGGTGGGGGAGGACATGCAACCAAGGAGCCANCCACTGTCAGTGGAGTATCTGTACAGGCGATGTCAGGTATCCTGATAGTATTTGTGGAACTAAAATTCACAGATTTCCAAAATCTGAAACGGGATGCCTAGCTTGGATCAAAGCTTGTGGACGACCGCATTTGCAGCTCAACCGTTGTAGGATCAATAAGAACAAAGGACTGTGTGCTGGTGTATGTATTATTGCTTTGCTTTCTTTGTGTTTAGTGAATGAAAAAAAGAAAGTCAATAATTAATACATCCATTATGAAAACCTTTTAGCTAAGTATAGCATAATGGCAGTACCGATAGAACTTCTACACCTTGAAGCCTGTCTGTTACACAGTCTTACGTTAGCTGAACAGATCAATATGCAATGTGTACCGTATCAGACATGCATTAAAGATTTTATTTTACCTGAAAAGGCTTTTTACTAAACTGTAATCGTGTTAGCCATGCTAGCACCGAGTACAGTGCATCAGGCCTAGGCACACTCAAACATTTGCCAACAACAGATATCACTGATTTCAAAAGTAACCCTCAAAACCATGAATGCCCGACTTACCCAGCCTTGCAAGAACAATAGGCATCAGTGATCTTGTCCACAGCTAATATTTATGCTGAGGGTGTGAGGATCTGCTGTTTTCCTCATCGACCGGCAGCATTTCGCTGTGACGCGCACAATGTTGGAGGCATCGCGTTGCTCAAACATCTTTATGTCGTCCAAAAAAGATATGAACTTGTTGGTTCCCCTGTCCATTGTCGTGGCTGATATTTTTTGAAAATCCGGCAGAAATGCTACACTAATCGACTCAGAAATACTCTGCAGAGAATCAATCGAAGTGAAAGACGCCATGTTTACACATAGAAACTAAGCTCTGCGAGGCTTTGTTTGTGAGACATGCAGCCACGTGAGATTTTAGGGGGCGTTTCTGGGCGGAGCTTGGTAAGGTCTATGGTGTGCTGGATTTGTGTGTATGAGGAAGCGGGTGAGCGGGGTGGTCAGTCCTCGCAAAGTTTGGAGCATGATAATCAAAATGAAATAAATCGATAACTGTGACAGAACAAAGAAGAGGTTTGGAGTTGTTTGATACATGGACAGATAGGATTCCCCGAGTTAACCCAGTGCGACGCTCTACCACCACTAGTTTGCCGTGTTTTAATAATAAAGCCTGTTTATTATATTAACTCTTTGGTGCAAAAAACTGATTGAAAATCGATTTATTTACTGCATGTCTGTTAAGGCTAAGATGAAATGGCACTGAAAGCAGCCCTTTAAACCATTCAGACTACGAACACAACAGAGACACACTAAGATGACTTATTCCCCCGCGATAACTCAGAAATAGTCCAAATAGTTTGGATGTATTTTTATTTCTTTCCTACTTACGGAAAGTTGCTGTTTATATCATAGGTTTGTGGTGCCTTTCTATACTAAAGAAAAATATATAAAACGTCTGATATTTCACAACGAGATATTAACATTCATGAAAAAACGTTACAGAACCTTGTATTAAAGCAGAAAGTACGACGGCCACCGTAAGAAAGGCTTACAGTATTCAATTATGCCTCGCAATAATCAGTAGATTATAGATAAACTAGAAAATTCCTGCAGAAATTTTAAGGGGCCTGCCAACTGTGCCCATCACTTTAAACCCAGCGTTTCAAATTTGCCGTGAAAAATAGATATATGCAGGTCTGACTTACTTAACCAAACACTAACACACAGTAGCTGTAAATATTGTCAGGTATATTATGATGATATGAGACACCATTGAAAAGCAAGGTATAATATATCGAGGCGCCGCCCCCTCCAGACGGGGTTTTGACGCCCCCTCTGGTGCAGCACCCCTATGCGTTGCATGCGCTGCATACCCACTTTTTGCACCACTGGTTATAACACATAATATAAGTTTTATAATATACGTTACATTGTTTCATTTCTAATGTAGGTTCTTGTGTCAGATAATCTAAGTCAATGTTAGAGAATAATTCATTTTTTTAGATTTACGGAATCTCAGTTAGCCTTCATAGCGGGACTGAACCCCGGTATTACACCAAGCACTATAGCTAATATTAGCTGGTATCTTGCCGGTGGACATAGATACAGTAAAGTGATATTCAAATCACAAAATATACACAATAATATGTCCATTTTACTTGTGAAATGTTGTTTGTGGAGCCTTCTAATCGATAGTCCATCGATCCGAACAACAAGAGCAGAAGAGCTAAGGCATCTAATGCTGTTTTGGTTTAGCAAAGTAAACCAAACCAAAGAGGGACGACCGCTCCAAGATGGCCACCGTATTTCCTGCGCCAGAGCAGCCAATGCGGGGTCTACTCTTATATTATTTCTATGACAGTCGCTGTTCAAATTCGCCATTTTTACTCGCATAATATTGCCTTAAAAGTAGAGAGGGCCTTGACAATAGTTAGTAATTTTAATAAATTCAAGCTGGTGACGTCCTAGTCCGTGTTAGACGACAACACAACTGGACAACAACTGATGGAAATGAAATATGTGTCACAAAAGGAGCCCGGAGGGACGAAGGATGTGTTGCTAGCTAGTGGCAAGTTTGCTTATTAATTATCTTCGTTTAATTATAAACAGTGCAGTAAAGATATATAACTTACGTTGGTTACATAAATGATTATTTTATCAATTTTATTGTGACTTGTATGATTACTATTATAGCAATCATTCAGCTTCATGTTATAACTGCATGGAGGCTCTGTTTGTTGTGACTTATACTTTTCTTCATAAACTTAACCTGGTTTTAATTAANTTACACTGAGGAGACTTCAACAGGTCAATAAGCACTGGCAGGTCATTGCCAAGGATTATTGGAAATGGCAAGTTATCCACAACCCCAGCATTAAGCAGGTAAGTTTGTCCTTTTATAGTCACATAAACATCTGCTGTTGGATATTCCATTTTGTCACCATGGACACAGCAGATTGAAATTGTCTCACTGGTGCAAACAAACTGGGGTGAGACATACCTGCGCTGGACCAAAGTCTGTGTGCTCCCTATATCAATCAGGGCCTTCAGTGCCTGACCGTTGAGCTCCACAGAAACCTCCATTAATTGGTTCATTGCTCCAGCATTCTGAGTCTCTTTCCTAGGCACAAAACACATCTGGGACAACTTCACAGCATTTTGAGGGTACATTGGTTTAGTATGACCCTCTTGTCCACATAACAAATGGGCTTTCTCCCTTTAAAATCTGAATCAAATCTCTCTTTAACAGGTAGCTTACCCACAGCTGAAACTGGTTGGGCTGGAGATTGATGGCAGCCATCAACCTCTAATATAATGACTTCAGTTATTTTTTGCCAAAAGTTATTAGGCAAAAAGAAAATCATTACCAGTTTCTTTCAGAAGATAATTTGGGATAAAACAAACAAAAAACAAAAACAAAACAAAACAAAAAAACAACGTTTTGCAAAGAAATTACTTTGGCTTTTATTTTAGGAAGATGACAAAAATGTAGAAATGAAAGAAACTTCAGTAAACTAAATCTTGGTGTGTGTTCAAACTAATAGTTTGATTCATTTTCATGAATGACACTTGACACTTAATAAATTAAAATTAAGTTAAAGCCACTTCATAGGATTATACTGACATCCGCTTGTTTTCATCTTTTAGTTAAAGCCTTGACTTTTAAAGGGGCTTTAAAAAAATCGGTAACACTTTATTTGAAGGGGGGTGAATAAGGGTAATTTAATTTAATTTAATAATTAAATTAAATTAATTTAATTAAAATACTAAAATTAATTTAGTAATTTAATCATTACTGATATAAATTTGTTATAAAAGTATTACTGATTGCACTTTAAAAATTAGGTAACTTTATGTTATTAAAGGTAAAGTTTAAACAATAATGGTTTCTTGGTTAATGTCAAGTTGTCATATCAAAGACATTTTGAATAATGTCAACTTTGTATTAAAAGTGTCATAATTTACCAAATGACGCTTTATGATAACAGTCATAAATATTCATGAAGGCTTATTCATGTTCATGACATGTGTTATGTCATGTTTATGACTGTGTCACGACAGTCTTATTCACCACCCTTCAAATAAAGTGTTACCAAAAAATCTAAATGATCTCAGTATCAGTCAGATAAAAAACAGGGGATTTTTTTTCCTACATTGCATTTATCCATATTTGGCTGCACAGTAGTGCAGTTGGTAGCTCTGTTGCCTTGCATCAAAAAGGTTCTGGGTTTGATTCCCCGCCCCTGCATGGAGTTTGCATGTTTTCCCTGTGGATGGTGGGGTCTCTCCAAGTACTCCAGCTTCCTCCTGCATTCCAAAAACATGACTGGCAGGTTGACTAGTCTCTCTAGATTCTCTTTAGGTGTGTGTGTGTGTGTGTGTGTGTTTATGGTTGTCTATCTCTGTGTTGTACTGGGATGGACTGGTGACCTGTCCAGGTGACCACGGCTTTTGCCCTTTGAACTCTAGAGAGGCACTGGCATCCATTGTCATACATGGGAATAAGCATGTGTGATAATGGATGGACTTATCAGCATTAAATACCATATATACTACATAATGTGCTAGATATAGGACTTTTTTGGTGAAATTTTTGAAAAATTAATAATGTTCATGTTAAATATTTCAGTCAACCTTTGTAATGGTAATTGCTTCAGCTCAAACAATTTATTGAAAAAAATAAGAGAAGTAGAAGAAATATATTTTCATAAATATANTGAAAGGTAAAACTCGCTACATTTACATTTACATGTGCACGAGGTGAAGGAGCGTAAGGGCGCGGTGAAGTGTATGCGAAGGCATTATCGAGGCGCCGCCCCCTCCAGACGGGGTTTTGACGCCTCCTCTGGTGCAGCACCCCTATGCGTCGCATGCGCTGCATACCCACTTTTTGCGCCACTGGTTATAACACATAAGTTTTATAATATACGTTACATTGTTTCATTTCTAATGTTGGCTCTTGTGTCAGATAATCTAAGTCAATGTTAGAGAATAATTCATTTTTTTAGATTTACGGAATCTCAGTTAGCCTTCATAGCGGGGCTGAACCCCGGTATTACACCAAGCACTATAGCTAATATCTGGTATCTTGCCGGTGGACATAAATACAGTAAAGTGATATTCAAATCACAAAATATACACAATAATATGTCCATTTTACTTGTGAAATGTTGTTTATGGAGCCCTCTGATCGATAGTCCATCGATCCGAACAACAAGAGCAGAAGAACTAAGGCATCTTCTGCTGTTTTGGTTTAGCAAAGTAAACCAAACCAAAGAGGGACGACCGCTCCAAGATGGCCGCCGTATTTCCTGCGCCGGAGCAGCCAATGCGGGGTCTTCTCTTATATTATTTCTGACAGTCGCTGTTCAAATTCGCCATTTTTACTCGCATAATATTGCCTTAAAAGTAGAGAGGGCCTTGACAATAGTTAGTAATTTTAGTAAATTCAAGCTGGTGACGTCCTAGTCCGTGTTAGACGACAACACAACTGGACAACAACCGATGGAAATGAAATATGTGTCACAAAAGGAGCCCGTAGGAACGAAGGATGTGTTGCTAGCTAGTGGTAAGTTTGCTTATTAATTATCTTCGTTTAATTATAAACAGTGTAGTAAAGATATACAACTTACGTCGGTTACATAAATGATTATTTTATCAATTTTACTGTGACTTGTATGATTATTACTATAGCAATCATTCAGCTTCATGTTATAACTGCATGGAGGCTCTGTTTGTTGTGACTTATACTTTTCTTCATAAACTTAACCTGGTTTTAATTAAGCTCCGTATGACTTTGATATTGTGAGGTTGTTGTTATAACTTGTTCATCAATGTTTTTATCTTCAACATATTTTTGCAGTCTAAGCAAATGAAGATGACAGAGGAAGCCAGAGAGATCAGGTGTTATAACACCTAAAGACTTTCCTGTCTCAGAAGAAGCTGTGACTCCACCAGATTACCAACCAGCTCTGAGGATGAACCTTCACATCGTCTTCATGGTGCAAGTATTTTTTTTTAATGAGGAGCTAGCTACATTTTCAACTGCAAAAACTGGTGTGTTACCAACACAAAGTGCTTAATAAACATGATTTGATTTAAAAATAACTGGACAGAATTTTCCCCCTTGTTAATCTGCCATGTCTCTTTCATGCATTTTATTCATTGTCAGTTTTCAGGGCCCTGTGATGGACTGGTGACCTGTCCAGGGTGAACCCCTGCCTGTCATCTGCTAGAGATGGACACCACCAGCCCCCCTCACTACCCTGCAAGGATCAGCGTGTTCAGATCATGGATGGAAAGTTTTTAAGGTAGTTTATCTCCTTTAAGTCCATACTTAAAACAGCTTCACAGTTGATGCCAACATCAACTGATTCTAAGACATTGCTGACTATTTTTTTTCTACTTCTAACAAACAGGCAAAGAAGAAACCCAGAAATGTTTTTCCACCTGAGGCATCCGGTCCCAATCATCATCAGTTCTGATGATGTCACATACATAGTGAGTCCACAATGTCTCATTTTTTCATTGCCATTTTTCTGTACTCTTTAAAATACAAATGCTTTCTATGTTTAATTGCTCTATTGTTCTTTTTTGTAGGTTTCTGCAAAGTGCAGTGGTCCAGTGAATGGGAATGTTCTGTCGTTGATCCTCACTGTTCTTAGGAAGGAGAATGTCAGTTTGTCTGCAGTAATACTGGAATGCTGTGACATTGTATTAAAACAATACTCTGTCCTTGGTGAAACAGTTTTCACATTTCCTCTAAATTGTACCTATCATTGTATTGTGCTAATTTTCATAAGCATGTAGTCTATAAACTTTGAATGTATTGATTATTTGTACAATTTTGTTACAGTATATTGGCTCTTGGAAAAATGTGGGTAAGGCATTATTTGACAGGTTGTGCATAAGACTGACATGATACTGTCATAAACATGACATATCTCCTGTTTGGATCATACCAACAGTGTCATGAAGTATCATTCAGTAAATAATGACAATTTTAAAGAGAAGTTGCTTTAAAAGTTTGTTGAAAGGTTTTATATTATGTTTCTGACAGTGTCATGGTCCTGCCTGCTCAGTGTGCCTAAGGCTGATGTGTTGCCAGTACTGATGTGTGTATGAAGCATGCAATGTACAAAGTGGCGAATAATAATAATAAAAGACATTAAGTAATAAAAAAGTATGCTTCATTAGCAATTATAATAAACCAAACGTGTAATTGTAGCATGCTGTAAACAGTATACTTAAAATACAATCTAAGTATATGTTAAATCTAATTCAATCACTAAAATAGTACACTCAAAATATACTAATCAAGCATGTTTTTGGTACATAAAAATAAGTACACTTTAAGTACACCATGTACTACTTAAGTTTGTCCCAAAAATGGTATGTTGAAGTATGCTTAGCACACTTTAAATAGTGCTTAAGTACTACTTAAATACTACTTAGATACACTAAGCACCAAATTACAATAAGCATCAGTATTTCAAAAAAGTCACACTTTAAGTATGCTAATTCGAAATATATTTGAAATATACTCATGATTAGTCCTACTAAAAGTATGCTTAAGTATGTTAAAATTTAACATACTTAGTACACTAATTTTTCACTTGGGTCAGGAACAATAAAAGGGCCCAGAAATGAACTTTCAAGGTAGCACATAAAATTCTGATGCACTAAATATTTCACTCAAAAACAGAACTGTAAAAGGAACAAGGAGACACTGATAGAAACATGGGAAAAAGTCTGGCAAAAACTATTTTTTGGTTTGACTTGCTTCTTCAGAGGCAATGTATCATTTCAGATATTTAATAACAGCATTAATAATAAATATCAATCTAAAGCTAGTTTATCTTTTTGTGCTTAATTGGTTGAAATTGCTATTTAAAAGTAAATTTTGTTTTTTGAGCTTTGATATGTATTGAACGTATAGTGATACATAAAATTCTTTGTTTAATAATACTATAGCTTCCTCTGATGTAAAAGCGTAGTGTAATGCAACAAGTATTTTGAAAATTTGTATATCTAATCTGATCTGATACTTGGACTGAACCAAGGTTCCAATCTAAACTGGTAAAAACTACGCTTCACTTCATCCAGAGGGTCTGAACCCTCAGTTGTTGAGAAACGATTACTTCCTGGAGGCGTGGCGTTTGTTGAGGTTTTATTTTTACCCAATCGCTAACGTTTGTCTATGACATAATGCGCTGCTGATTGGACACTAAGAAGCTTACGGGAAATTGTTTGCGCTGTAAACGACTATGCTCCTCTCCAAAGAGAGAAGGGCTGATCTGAATGAGGCAGCTGGTTATGTTAGTTTAATATGTGAAAGGCTGAACGGCTTCCTTCACTTCCTCTGCTGCCATTGGTAAAACTACCGGCAGAGTACAATCTAAAACAGAGCAAAAAATCAATGGCATCCTTCACCACTCCTCCTGTCCACTTATTGGCCCAGTTATGGATAAAATGATTCTGTGTCTTTCCTCTGCCTCTTTTATCTGCTTACACGCATACTGCCGCTGTTCACATAACCATACCATTAAGACTGGCGACAAAAAAAACAAACAAAAAACGATAAACAGACTCCTTAGAGGGTGCAGTATGAGAAGATAAAAACAGAACTTGCTACAATCTTTGCTTCACTTGGTGTCAGCCCTAAGGTGAGCTGAGTAGAGCCCAGCTTGGGAAGGTGAAGCTGGGCTTCACCTGGGCTTCACCTTCCCAAGTCATTTGTATGACTTGCAACATTTGGTCATTTTTCAGCATTAAAAAGTATTATTTCTCAAGGTAATGACACTGAGGGGTTCTGGTTGGGTCCCAGATCTAGCAAATGGACCTGTGTGATGCACAGAGGGGAAAAGGGTGCAGCACAAAACAGCCCATTAGAAATTCTGCATGAGAAATCCACTTTAGTGGGAGAAAGCTCAGACGAAAGAGATGAGTGGAGTGGAGTTGTGTAGAAAGGTGAAGGCCAGTCTCAGTCTAGGCTTTTCTTAGATGAACAACATTTGAACCTTGATGAAACTGATTGTTCTTCAACTGCCTGTGATTTTCTTTCAACCTCACTACATGTGCAGCCCTGTTTCTTTGTTTGCCTAGTTTTTAGAATATAAAATTTTTCTGTTAACGGCTTACAAAAGTATATTTTAGAAGAGAACACAGTGATGGGGCTGCAGGTGGGATCAGATTCACAAATTGTTAAATTGTGAATATGAACAGCAGTGTGGAAGAAGGGTTTGCTCTGAGTGTAGCCACTTTCCTCATCAACTAGTAAGAGTAAGAAAGTGAAAAAAGGAAGGAAGGTTTTTGAGTCTCACTCCCAAAGAGTGAGAGCTCCTTTAGTATATATAGGTCAGGCACATTATTTTTTTTGATGAGATGACGTTTTCTCCTTACAATCTAAAGACAAACTGGGACATACGCTCCATATTCAGTGAATCACAGACTTCTCTAGTTGAGATTTGTGTGCAACTGATACTAAAATGTTCCAATTGCACACATTTATTGAGACAAATTCCACCATTCCCCAGATTCCAAATGGACATTAGGAAGTTTGATGGGCTAGTTGGGAACATAACCACTGCACAGCTGTTGGTGCGGCTTAGTGATGCATGTCTCTCAAACTTATCAGCACATACAAAACCCTTTGAAGGGAATGTTGTTTTGCTTGTTGTGTGAAAGAATAAATTAACCTTTTTCTGTCAAAGGTAAATTCACTTTGTGGAGTGAAGATTAGGACTGAGCCTGAAGGCTTTAAGCGAAACTATGAATGATAAAGAATGGCTTGGCTACTGCATTGCCGTGGTAACAGAGAGCAGCTGAAACACCAGTCATTAAATCTGTGATATTCAGAGCATAGAGCTAAATTTATAGAGCAGATCAACAACTGGTCTATAAAGAGATATATATTTTTAAAAACGTCAGCTCGTCCAGTGGACATTTGCAGGGTGTCTCTCGTTTACAACATTTAGCAATAACTGACTGCAGCAAACCTCAGTGTTCAGCAACTTTGAATCAACTCGTGGACAACATGAAAAGATGACCCATCAGTTGCCTCTCTCTGCAGTTCTTTCCTCTCTGTCTTCCTCAAAGTGCAATTTCCAAAGCAGAGATTAAATTACTGCCCATTAGGGTTGCCACCTTTCAGAAATCAAAATAAGGAACGCTCCCCACGGCGTGTCGCCCTACTCTCATGGGGTGGGACGTCCACTGCAGTGATAGACATTATTTTATGGCAGTGTTTGTTGTTTTTAAAAAGTGGTCCATAGAGCAATCATTCATGCATAGTTGGTTAGAGTACCCTAAAATTGTACTCCAATCAGAGTAGCATACCTTAAAAACACGTTTAATTAAGCAAGTGTAAAAAGTATTTGGTAAACGACTTCAAGTACAGAGTAACTGATCATATCGCCTGATTTAATATTCAAAATGTGTCCTCAGACAGCCAAAAGTATAAAAGTTATGTGAACATTCTGGTACTGTAAAGAATATTACTAAAATATTTATAGAAATAAGGAGTTAGGTTTAGAGGCAGGTTCTAGACCAAATTTACCACAGGGGCCAGGATAGTCAGTGTTTTTCCATGGCGACACTTGAAAAAGAATGAAACAAAACAAACAAACAAACAAACAAAAAAATAAACAGAGCAATATTTCATCATTTGATATAAGTAAGCCAAAGAGTCACATCGGTCTCCAGAGATCCAGGTTGCAGATCCCTGGCAGATGGAAAGCATGATCCTAACAGCAGCTAAAAGTGCAGCACTATAATTTTTGATTAGTTGTTAAAGCAAAATTGTGAAGGTGAAAAAATAAAGTTATCCACCGCTGAGTATTAACATAAGACATTTATTTTGTATAACTTCTTTGG
>NW_006800786.1:47565-55983 GCF_000485575.1 Poecilia formosa | reverse complement strand
GATCTGAAATTTGGTTTGATGACCTCAATATGAGAAACTAACCAAAGAGCCCAGAAAAGCTAAAGGCAAATCTTCTGAAGTCGGGATATAATTAATTTAATTTCACATAATTATCACGGTAGAATTAGTTAAAACTTAATGAAATATATTTGTCCTATTTGATGTTTGTTGTGACGTATACTCACAAAGGAACGAGGTAATTAGTCCAAGTTTGTCGTTTATTGAATGTTCAGAAACTACAGCGGGTGTGATGAGCCACAGCAAAGGTAAACAAAGGTAAAACAACCCGAACAGGTGATCAACTCAAAACCACTCCTAGCTTTTTACTTTCTGTCTCTTTGTAGTTTAAGCACACCTGTTGCCATGGCAACCGCCTGCGCCGCAAGCCGAGGTTTCCAGGCTTGATATTTATTTCTTGATTATTAATAAGCCTCTCATGAACATAGCTAATTTAAACTCCTGCTCTGCTCGTCAGTCGGTCTTTGAGTCGCTTTTTTTTTTCTTTTTCTGTTAATGGGACCGAAACGCACTGAATTGCGCAACATCTTGTTGAAACAATAATTACTGAGATTATTAATTTTAACATGTTTCGTTGATTTTTTTTTTATAATCATTCTTTTTTAATGAAGCTACAAACGTTTAGGATCTTAGTGAATATTTTTGATAAGCCTGTCAGAAGAGGAAGCACTGGTCTCAGGGTCCTGGTGGCGTTCAGATTGTCATCTGCCGAGATCGACTCAAAACCGATCGACGTATTGGGCACCCCTGATTTATAGTCTATTTAGACATATTCAATCATAAAACATATTTCGTCACAATTCCATGGATGGTAACATACAGGTGCTGGTCATAAAATTAGAATATTGTGATAAAGTTCATTATTTTCCNTTTTTTTTATAATCATTCTTTTTTAATGAAGCTACAAACGTTTAGGATCTTAGTGAATATTTTTGATAAGCCCGTCAGAAGAGGAAGCGCTGGTCTTAGGGTCCTGGTGGCGTTCAGATTGTCATCTGCCGAGATCGACTCAAAACCTTCCGCGATCGACCGGTCGATCGCGATCGACGTATTGGGCACCCCTGATTTATAGTCTATTTAGACATATTCAATCATAAACATATTTCGTCACAATTCCATATACCTTCAATTCACCGCACTCTACATGCATATCCAATCACACATGGCGACATTTCATGGGCATATATATCAAGCTACTGCACTGGCGTAAATACCTTTGAACACAAACCACTTCAAGTGAATGCACTAAATCACTGCTTAAACCTTCCAAAACTGTCCAGAATACAAACAAACCATGGAACCTGAAAACAGCTCTTTCCCGCCACTACAGTGTGCTAACCCACTAGCATCACGGTCTGCTGGCTACCTCCTCCAGCCGCTGCTGGCTCCGAAACACAACAAAACCCGTCCTATCTCTCTCAACACATTAATACATTTTCCCAAACATTCCCCACACAGTATCAAATAATAAAGTACTATGTTAACATAAACATTGAGGGTTATCCTCACCTGAAAAACAGTATTTAAGTGAGCACACGAGAGACGCAGTCTGTGTGTTACTCCAATTTCTCAACTTATGAGAAACGGCAGAGCAACCGGCAGCTCAGAATCCCCATGCGCCACCTATCGCTGAAACACCGTTACTGCACCCATCGTCATTAACCCCATAAACATTTAAAGAAATGCATGCCCTTTTATTTCCACTTTTGTGGGCACACATCAGTGGGCATCACACATACACCTTTCTGAAAAGGCGAGGGTGCACTTTTGCCGTCTATAATCAGACATTAAAGCGACTTGAAACCATTCCTCCCTCCCTGGCACCTCCAGACCCGGGCCCCCATGGGCACCCATCCGGGCCCGGGCCCCAGACCCCCTATGGTTCCATGCCTGTTCTGCACTATATCAGCCTCAGGAGATGATTGAAGGATGAAGAGATGCTGATGTCAAGTCCATAGTTTCTGACGGGTCTGCAGTGTTCCTCTTCTGATTCATTCATACAGTATTCACTGCGTCACGATGGACACATTTTTTTTTTTTAATTGCCTGTGTTCATCCTCACTGACATTATTCAGCCTAGGAGTTGTGTCTTCCCTCGCACAGCTATATCTTTGTGAGAGGTTTTACTTCTAAGGACGGTGGAGAATTGGGTCGACAGCAGCTCACAACAACTAGGTAGTGACCGTCTCTAGGCAATGGTGACAACAGTGTTGTGGAAATTTTCCTTTAACAAGAAGTGAGGAAAAACTGTTTCAAAAAGCCAAGGAACCAGAAAAAGAATATATTCTTAATAAGTATTTATTCGAAGGCTCTACAGCGTTTGAAGTCTCTGCTCACTGATTGCAGTCAGGAGAAAGAGCCCTGAGTAAACAAAACGTACAGTTTTATTAGGAACAATCCAGCAACTATGAACGTCATAACATTCCAGGAAAGATAACTCCATAGATTTATTGTACTACCAAGAACAGAGGAACTGCTCTGGAAGACTCCCTAGACTCCCTTTAGAGCAGGTGTGTGTCTCACAAGAATCATGAAACTGTTGTTTCATTGTTTGACTCATAATCATATGGTAATCTTAAAATTTTCCATTACAACAGCGTCGGTCTATAGCGTTCTGGGGTCCCGTGGAGCTCCCACCACGACAATTTAGCTGACCTTAATATTTCCTGTGTTTTATTTTGGTAATTATTGTTACACTTAGTGTTGATATGTGTGTGATAGGCATGTCTATCGGACATTTATAGAATACGGAACAACTCGCGTCCTGTATCAGTTCAATACAAAACGCAACATTTAACAGCCAAATACGGGATGATTCCGTATTTTACGAGACGGGTGGCAACCCTACTGTCTTATCATTTCTGAAGTTCTTACATAGAGAGATAGCTTTTAAATTGCCATGGAAGATCATCGCAAAGCAATCCCTGTAATTTCTACTTTTCCTGGAGAAATGATTCAGTGTAGCTGTAAAGAAGTTAAGGCACAAGGGTCAGAAGGTGAACAGAAAATCAGTACCAGCCACCGGTTTCAGTTTCTTCAAATTACTTTTTATTTCTCTTTTCACTGACTTCTCTCCTGAGCATCCAAAAGCTCACTGTTTTTTATATCCAATTGGCACCACACCTGTGCTTGATTCGACACAGCCACAATGGAACAGGTCAAACTAACAAAATCTAAACAGAGAAACACTAAAATTACAAATCTAATTTACAAACTCCTACATAATGAAGTTGTCTGCAAAATAAACTACATAATACAAGATAACTCAAAAAGTTACTTTAAAGAAAAACAAACAAAGCAATACACAAAAGAAAACCCTCTAATTGGTAGAACCCAGCAAGGTAATCACTGACATCATCCAGCTATTTAAGCAGGAAGTACTGGGCCGGCCCCTCCCATACTCCTGCCCTGCTGCAGATCTACAAGGACAAATGATGGTGAGTACAAAGGAAAATAAATTTTTTAAATATACCTTGAAACAAATTCAACCTATAGTCCAGAAATAGTAACTTTAACCTAAACATAAATGGACACTGCAACATAATGCTAACACAAACAAACCCAGGGATACTAAGTGAAGCAAAATTGCAATGTTTAAATTAATCATTATAACCAAATATAGAAAGTAAGTGATTCAGACAGAATAAGGGACAAGTGGTGAACACAAACTGAACCACTTTGTCACAGTAGCCTATACATTTTACTAGCAACATGGAGCATGAAGGGCTGAGAACTTTACTTGGTGGCTGCTTCTGTTCGGCTGACAGAGACTAGAATGAGTTTGCTGAAACAGCAGTGGCTCTAATGTATGAATGGACCCGTGGAGCCAAGACAGCAGGCGCCGTGTCGTCCTTCATGAAGAAATGAGTCTAATTTTGGAGACTCATGTTTTTCCTAACATGAAGAAATGAGTCTAATTTTGGAGACTCATGTTTTTCCTAAACATGGTTCCGATTTTTACAGGTTAAATCGGGTGTTGTGTCTTTAGAATAGTATTTATACCCTCTGAACATTTTTTTTCCCAAACACTGTTAAGGAGCCCCATAGAATCTTTTTACAACACAATCAACTAACTATGTTAACTTCAGCTGTTATAATGCTAAATAAATCAAATATGACTTAAAAGAAACTTGACTTTGTATATTAACACTATGAAATTGGGCCTGTGTCTCTTTAAGAACTCCTGCTCTTCATGAAGCTCCGCCTCCAGGAAGTCATCCCAATATGGCTCCTCTATTAACCCTTCAACAACGTTTTTACCAGCATTGTACTGAGCAATAGCTCCTATAATGAGCTCAGCAGTTCCACCAGGTAAACATGTAATTGCTACGGGCTAGTCTGAGGAGTCCCACTTTTCAGATTGCTATTTGTAAAAAATTGTAAATTTGACCTTGACAATTCAAAAGTGTCTTCAACATTAGAACTTCTTGTCTTCAAGTTAATTTGCAACTATGATCAAAGTCATATTTTAATGTAAATACTGGACAGTAGGTTTTGTTTGATAATCTTTCAGGGCAACAGCAACCCAGTCACACATTGGTCTTTTCCTCCCTGCCCTACATTCTGTAGCCTTATTGTTTGCATTCAAAGACGGTGCAAACACAGCTGGAGGATAAGCCAAGTCTCTGAGCAGATGAAGCATGTTTCCACTGGCTGCTGCTGCAGCAGCCTCTTTTCATTTCCCTTTGTCTGCCGGGTGTCAGAGGCTGCTGGCCACAAATACAAGATGAATGCTGCTGCACCACTCCACTCTGTCATGGTGTCCAAGAAGACTCTAAATGGCATTGAGAGATTCTCAACCTCACATAAATGAAATTGCAGCAGCCCTGTGTAACCCGCCGTGTACACACAACAGACTGCTGAAACTCTAAAGTTGTCAGCTACAAACATTCCCAAGAGATTTAAAGCCTCTTTGAAGGAGGATTAATATAGAGCATGCTGACGTAATGATCATTTAACAGGCAATGTGATTAACAGAAACGTTACAGGAATCCGACACTCTAATAAAACTTACAGTTGAACTGTCTTTTACTGTTTGGCTGAAAACACAAAAATAATAAGAACATCTTCCTGCATTGCTTCCAGAATCTTGAGTTTGGGTGTTTTTACATCAGGGGCTAAAAACACCTATTGCGCTGTCTGGTTTTCATAGAAACGCATCAAAGTAGCTGAAAGACTGACATGATGAAAAGAGAGAGAGAGAGAACGAGGGGGAAAAACACAATCCTAAGACACTTTGTTACTGTACTGTTACTCTCTTGATTTTCCCCGCTGCTGTTTCTGGGCTGTGAGCTCTGTCACTCATCTCCTTCCCCTCCTGTTGGAGGCAAAATACCAAAGTGGAGCGAAGCGTGTCGGTGCAGCTGCATCATGTTGAGTTTCAAGGCTCTCGATTTGCTCAAACCAAACACATTTGTAGGTTTCAGGGTGTGTTTATACATATTTCAGTAGACTGTAGGTATTCGCTGTTCCACATTGAGAACGCCGCGCGTGATGAAAACGGGACTGACACATAAGAGGGCCAAGGGCAGGAGGAGTTTTGAAACGAGATTAAACCAGAGACTCTCCTGGTCCTACAGGCAGTGATTACAACAGGGGCCATTAAAAGAAGTCGTGACAGAAATCCAGGGTGGCATGCTCTATTGGGGAGAGACGGGCGAGGGAGGCGGTCATGGCTACCTTGTAGACACTTATGTCTACAACCCTTTAATGTTTACTGCTAAGGCAGTAAACGTTAAAGTGTTGGGAGTAAGGCATGTGCAGCAACTACTGCTGACTGTCACAACATCGGAGCAAAACGCAATACCAGAACAGGAATGTAGCAAGTAGAATGAGGAGTTAAAGAGTTCAAAATTCAGTTGAAGCCAGGGTTACATCCACAGTTACAAGACATTCTGTTACTGCATGGCATGAAATCAGATCAAACTTTTCCTATTTTAATTCAGTTTGGATCAGCAATATGCATATTATTAGATCTTTCTATCAGATCTTTTTTTCTAATCGCCACTTATAAACAAACCGATCCTTTGTGCGTCACAGAGCTGTGCTGTGGTTTCCTCTGTAATTATTGCAATTTTTTGTGTCAAAATATCACTGTGACACAAAATGAGATAATCTGCATGTTATTTGTTAATTCAGTTCTGCTCCAGGGAGTTATTTCATCCAACTGGGAGTCACACAGCTTGAATGACACACACTGAAAATCCTCAGCTTCTTCTTTATGCCTCAGAGATCAACTTACATAAAGCTGTTTTTGTATCCAGTTAAGTTTAAGTTATTATACATAACTTAAGTCTTGAAAAGGGTAGAGTGCCTTCTCCAGGTCAGGGGGGTCGTCCTGCCTCAAGTGGAGGAGTTTAAGTATCTGGGGATCTTGTTCCCGAATGAGGGAAGAAGGGAGCGGGAGATCGACAGGCGGATTGGGGCAGCGTCTGCGGTGAAACGGGCGCTGTACCGGTCCGTCGTGGTGAAGAGAGAGCTGAGTCAAAAAGCGAAGCTCTCGATTTACCGGTCGATCTACGTTCCCACCCTCATCTATGGTCATGACCGAAAGAACAAGATCACGGATACAAGCGACCGAAATGGGTTTCCTCTGCAGGGTGGCTGGGCTCTCCCTTAGAGATAGGGTGAGAAGCTCGGTCATCTGGGAGGGACTCAGAGTAGAGCCGCTGCTCCTCCACGTCGAGAGGAGCCAGTTGAGGTGGCTTGGGCATTTGGTAAGGATGCCTCCTGGACGCCTCCCTGGTGAGGTGTTCGGGGCACGTCCCACCGGGAGGAGGCCTCTGGGAAGACCCGAGACAAGCTGGAGGGACTATGTCTCTCGGCTGGCCTGGGAACGCCTTGGGGTTCCCCTGGAGGAGCTGGAAAAAGTGGCTGGGGAGAGGGAAGTCTGGGCCTCCCTTCTGAAGCTGCTGTTCCCGCGACCCGACCCCGGATAAGCGGAAGAAAATGGATGGATGGATGGACATAACTTAAGTTGTTATTATGTTTAAGTTATCAACATAAAGTCGTCTAAGGATTTTGGCTCTAACCAGGTGGATATAAATATCCACACAAGACAAGGGCCACCAGCCCTTGTCTTGTGTTTGATAAATGTAAAAAACTAGAATATTTGCTTTGTCAAAGCAAAACAAACAGTTTTCATTTTACGTTTATAGTAATAAAGAAAACTTTCCACCTTTAATTTAATGTATCTCAAGTGCAATTTAACTTACATTTTTAACAGAGGTAAAAATGTAAAGAAAACAACTGAATCAGATTCCTTAATGCTAGAATAGAAAAGTTCTAGTTTCACTGGCAGATGGTTTCACTTATTACATGGAAAAATGTCAGTGAATAAAATATCAGAGGAGTTACATTTTTATCACTATTAAGGAGATATTTACTTAAAACAAGCTGATACAGCTTGATGAACAGTGACTTGTAAATTAGTTTTGTCTTATTTCAAGTATACTGAGATGTTTGACCAAGCATATTTGGTAAGATTTAGTGTTTATTTCATGGCAAAACCAGATTATTTCATTATTTCAGCGTTTCTTCCTTTTGAACAGATTTGCTTGTCTTAACTTGAAAAGTTTTTTACAAGTTCTGCACATTCAGCTGTTACTGTCCAGACTCAGCTCAACATTTATGCCCGGCAGGGCCGGCCCAAGGCATAAGCAAACTAAGCAGCTAGTTAGGGCCCCAACCTAGATCGACCAATGGGCCCCGTCAGGGGAGCTGATTTTTTTTTTTTTTAGTAACTATTTTTATGTCATTATAATAACAAAAACACAATTTCATCATGAAGTGATTTGTTTTTACAATAATATATATTTGATGATGTATGTAGAAATCTTTATTTTATGGACAAAAGGGGGAAAAAAATGCTCTTGGGGTCCCCCTGGTGGCCGCGGTAGGTCATGCACGCTTCGTAATTTGAGCTGCCGTGCAGCGTGCAGAGCGCGTCCAAAGCTCCGGTAGAAGATAAGTTAGCAAAACAATGCCTCAAAAAAGGACTTATCTTTCAAGGAGAAAGAAAAGAGGGAAAAAAGCCAAGTTAAAGGTTTGTTTTAATATGTCTTCGTAATGTAATGTTTATAAAAAAGATCTGTGAAGCTGCTAATAGAAAATTTGCTTTATAGCGACCTTGAACAGTTCAGTTCAACAGCCAAACATTTATACTAGCATCTTTGTGTGAAGCTGAGTTTTAACTTGAAGTAAGTTGATTCTCCTGCTTGGCTCTGTATCAACTTATAACGTATGTGAAACTTCCGTTAAAATAATTTGAAGGCTCACAATCAACCCGGTATCGGTACTGGTAAAACATTCTCAGGGGAGAAAATCTCATCTGGTGTATATTAAATTTTTAGCAGTGGTGGGAAGTAACGAAGTACAAGTACTTCGTTACTGTACTTAAGT
>NW_006800786.1:44067-47180 GCF_000485575.1 Poecilia formosa | reverse complement strand
GCTTTCACAGACGGTGGGGACTTTGTCCAACTTTTAGCGTCACTTGGAAGGAAAGCTTAAAGAAAGGTAAGATATGTGGACGTGATGCTATCAAAGCTAGCTCTACAGAGACACATGTTGCATCTGCAATGAAAAAAAGTTGTCACTCATGCGCTGAATTATTGTGTGAAGGTGTTGACTGAGGTGTCGCAAATATGGGACAACGCTGTGACCAAAGTGCAATATAGTGATATGACATTCAGGAATGATCCGATTCTTCTGGACGGATCTTTACTGATTACATTTATTTCAGCTGTAAATATTTAATATCTAGGTGTTTTATGTGAATGTGGATCTTTCATATCAATTTGTGAAGCAATTTTGATAGGTAAAACTTAATTTTTTTTGTGTCACGCAGTGTGGAGTGCTGGTCTTGACTTGGCCTTGGGTAGGTGGTCTTGACTACAACACTGCTACTGGCAGTGGGGGTGGGTGGGGGAGGTTGCATGTCCTCCCCCACCCACCTTATTTCCATCCCCTTTCTGTTGGATTTCTTTAAAAATAAATGCCACTAGTGGCAAAAAAAAGTGAAGTTCATGCTATGTTAGGACAGGAGACAAGATGTTTCCATCCCTGAAATCATGATGCATAGAATCACATATCTAAGTCTAATCTATGCTACAGAGTAAACACAATAAAAACATGCTTTATCTGTGGAATTGTTCATTAAAATGGCACATTTCTAATGTATTAAAATTAAATACGATTGGTTCACTTAATGATATTGTATTAGCAATTCAGCAAGTACTTTTACTTTTAATACTTAAGTATTTTTAAAAGCCAGTACTTTTTTACTTTTACTTAAGTACAAATGTTAATGTGGTAGTTTTACTTTTACTTGAGTACATTTTTGTCTGTGTATTTGTTCTTTTACTTAAGTACATTTTTTGAGTACTTTCTCCACCACTGATTTTTAGCTATTGGAGTTACGCTTATGAGAAATTAATTTAATCATAGAATGTCATGAATATGTGTGTAGGGCTGCACCAATTGCAGTTTTCTGGCCAATCCCCAGTTACCGTTCTTTAAAAAGCTTGACCTGCCGATTTTGATTTTGGCCAATGCCAATTTTTTTGCCTGAAATGTTGCTGAATATAGCAAGAAAGTCGCCGAGTTGGCAACAGTGGGGTGAATACTGTTAACTGTAAACTGTTAATTTAATCAGAAGAGAAAGAATTAAAATCTTTTGACTCGTTTTATTCTCTCTTCTGCCCAGATTCCTGGATGCCGTCATTGTATCAGCTGAACCATAAAGACAAGACAAAACGTTTTTCCAAGTCCAAACATAAACAACATTTATTAGACAACTAATGAAACTGACAAAACTCAATAAAATCACAAACCAGCATCCATTTCAATATTTACCTCACTCCACAAACATCCACACACCAAGACAAACTTACGGGGAACCATTTCACCGATGCACCGTTCCCCGGAGACAGCATCACAGGTAACCCCGGAGCGATCTGAAGTTAAGGTTACGGGTCCTATACTTTTAAAGGGAGAGCGTGTTTTCCTTCTCTGCTGTATTCAAATTAGGGGACTGTCCTTAGCTAAGTTCATTTAAATCTAGTTGACTTTGTTCCAGTAAAAAACTGTTTTTAAGATCAAAGAAGTGTTCTTTTCTTTTGAATGAAGACATGATTTTTATGACCCTGTCCCTAGAGGAAGCTCTACTCTGTTGACAGGACCACATTGTTTTACACCAGCTGTTAAACCTTATCAAAGTGGTCAAAAGGTTAAACTCACACACAGAGCCACAACCCCCTGTGAATGCCTGCTCAGTCCACAGAGAAACTAGCTGTGTGAGAGCTACAAGCCAAGTTATTTTAATTCAACTTAGTGTAATATGTTTCGATAGAACTATCCTACATAAGAGATTATGCTAATTGAACCATGTATATAATTTGGAGTGAATTTTCTTATTTAAAGCACTAATAATTTTATCTAATATTGAACATATGGTTAAGTTTTTACAACTAGCATATTTTAAATGTATTTTCTTAACAAAACGCACAGACATGACCTGGTGGGCCGGTCTGTCAGCCAAACCTCTCACTGCAGAGCAGACAGAGGCTGTTTTTAAACCTTTGCTGACAAAAATAAGATCAGGGGATAAGATGGGCTTCACATGTAAGTATCGGCCAATCACGAGCCCCTAAAATTAAGGAAATCGGTGACCAGAAATCCACTGGCCGATAAATGTATCCTATATTATACATACATAGGATATAATGTAAACAGCACTATCAGAGATGCAATAAGTTTATAGCAGGTGTGCGAATGATCTAATATTCTGTTGATTCCAACAAGTCCACATTGTTAGCAGAAATAGAGGGTTGCAAATCCAAATTTCGCTTCGGGCTCCATGGAGGCTTGGGCCAACCCTGATCCCTGGATACAAAATATTATATCAGGTTTTTGTTTGCATTCAGAAATGATCATTTCAACTTCTCACATGCTTCATCTTTCCCAGCATCAGTTTGCTGGGCTCAAACTGAGGTGGAACAGGGTCAGAATTGTTAACTAATAATATTGACTTCATGCGAGTTGTGGTGATGTGGGAATGTGTTGAGTCAATAGAGAAGCAGAGATTTCTAACAGTGTTACTGTTAGTGATTTACTGACCTGTTAGCATGTGGAATAGAGACTGAAAACATTTCAATTATTGCATGTTTTTGTTTTCTTGTCTATCTCCTTTCAGCTGCTCAGATCCGAACACTGAGTTATAACATTATCCAGTGTTAAGGAAGAATATCTAAATTAGTTAACTTTGGAAAAAAAGTTTGGCTCTCTCTCTTCCTCTTGGATCCCAGGTCCTCTCGGTGAGCCGTGTGTAGCCACAAGGAAAACAACAATGCGTGTTGACGTCACAGAATTACAGAGTTTAATCCAATATAAGACAATGCATAAACTTACAACAGAAACTGCAGAACAACGGAAACATACATTCATTTACCTGACAGACTTGGAAAAGAAGGAAAGAAAGAAAAGCAAAGACGTGCAAAGACATCTTTGGAGAGTTGCAAGAGCAAATCTAATGTGTTCTGTGTAGAAAGTTTTATAGTAAAAGG
>NW_006800786.1:36151-44057 GCF_000485575.1 Poecilia formosa | reverse complement strand
TGTACTTTACTTATGTAGATTTAATAATGGGTACTTTCTACTTTTACTCCACTACATTTTACAGTAAGTATCTGTACTTTTTACTTCATTACATTTCTACAAAAGTGTCAAGTTACTCGTTACATCCAAGTCGCGTTGCTCTTTTTGTCCCTTAAAATGTGAAGTTCAGGGTCTTAAGGTGGCGCCGTAAAATCCAAGCAATAACGTGACTTAGTGTCTGTTGTCACCCATGCCTCCACCTTAAGGGGTTAGGGTTAGGGGTTAGGGGTTAGGGTTAGGGTAGGGGATAGGGTTAGGCGTATTCTTGTCTTTAATTTATTCAAATAAGGCGTATCTTTGCTCATCTCTGACCCTCTCTCAAGCCAGAAATCCCTGCCATGTTTACGGCCTTTCACAGATGAGTGTGAAAAACTAGAACTTCTACTGTATTGTTTTCCCACACAGACAAAAGGCAGTTCAAACGATCTTAGCAAACCATCTGCTGGAACTACAGGTAAATAAAGGTCAAAAAGTCAGAATACATTACTAATTTCAAAACCACAATTAGGCCATTTGAATCAAGACATGTTAAGTTTTAAAACTAGCTTATTTTAAATTTATTTTCTCAACACCAGCATGGTGGCATGCTCTGGGAAATTCAGTTATTTCCTGATGTTTCTCCTTTCTGAACTGTTGGCACTGATCCACCAAATCAAAAAGGAAAATAAAACTAAACATGAGGTGAGATCTGGATTTCCCTTTTACATTTCCAACAAATTTGCTTTTGACTGTTGTGGCTGCATATTGTTCTGCAGAAGTACTGTGGCTGAGGAGTGTTGATTAGGAATGTTTAATAGCCTCCACACATTCAATTATCAGGAGTCTGTTCCACCAGTTGATACTCATCCTCTCATTAATGGCCCAGAACTGATTACCAAGGACGGAGAAACTGGAGCCATGTTCTTTATTCAGAGTGCTAAATAAATCTTACTAGGTGCTCAAAACTTTCCCAACATTTCACAAGCACGGGTGCCTAAAAATAACGGCAGACTTTGTGACTTGTCTTTGGCCAATGCTAGACTGCACATATTTATGAACCCGTCAGACCAACACTGAATGTTCCCAACAAACAGCACATCTCAAATTGCAGATCTGTGGAGCAAAAGGAGAAAACATCCTGCGATGAATATTGATGAAGTTTTATCTACTTTGTTTTGTTCTCTTTGCTGTACAGAGCTTGAAGTAAATAAATACCACTAAATATTTCCAGGCCTTACTTAAAAAGTCGGGGATGTGGCGCTCTTTCTTGTTTCTTTCTATTCTGAGTGGAATTACAGAACCAACTGAAAAACCTTTGCTACATCAAATCTCTCCTCTGCAGCCTGGATCAAATAGTTCTCTTCTCATCCCCTCAGAAAAAAACTTTCATTTGAAGGCTGGAGTCGACAGGCTGCCAGTGATCTACTGCTGCTTCATTTCAGCTTTAGTCTTTTCCACCAACAGCAGAAGACTCACAGCAAACACTCATTTAAACTGTTTGCTATCAAAAACAATTATTGAGCTCTAATAGCTTGTGTCTAAGATATTAGAACCTGCTGCCAAACATATATTCAAGTCGTTCTTTCAAAATAATATTTTGCTAACATATCTATGTTAGTAATTTGTCTGTTGGGAAAAAGTATTCACACTGCAGTGCTGTCCAAGTCTATCGGCATTCTTGTTAAAGATGTGAAAAGTCTTAAAATACATCAAGCTTTTGATATTACACTGTAAAACTGAACATTATGTTTAATAAGAGATTTCAGGTGAACATAGCCAGCTGTTTGTACTCACCTTAAACAAGTGGTGTGAGCTTTTGGATAAAAAATGATTAATAAGTGAACCTGTTTAAATATCCCACATTGGATTATGCCACCAGCAGCAGCAACTTATTAAAACCCCTTAAGCCCTAAGGGTGGAAAGTAAATGTCCACAGGCAAAACCATACCAAAATAAATTACTAATAGCCTCACAGTTATCAGATTAAAGTGCAAACTTTTGGTACTTCTGTAAAGGTAAGACATCAAAGAATGGTTTCCTGATGTCAGTACTATTGTAGCTTTTATCCTGCCTGAATTAAATACAATAAATTTAGCATTTTTTAACCTCACCAAAATGTTGTTATAAATACATATTGCAAAACATCACTAAAATATTATTTTTCACACAAAAAAGTAGTTTAGACTTTTAAATCTACATGTTGGGTAAAAGTTCACCAAATTTGGACTCAGTCAGTTGAAAAATATAGTGTTTTATAAATGTTTTACTGAGAAATGTCCCAGATGGAGAGGTCATTTGGAAACATTTATCCAAAAATGTCTCCAAACTGTGCCAAATGTGTTTTTCACATCAATACTGGGAATTTATTTAAATTAAATCGCTGATTACCATTGAATGACATTTAGTACAAATAATATAACCATTGGTGCACAGTATAATATATATAATAATAATGAACTGAATGCTGTTACTTTGTCTCCAACTGGAAAACTTTTATTGAAACGCAGTAAAACAGTAAAAAAATAGCTTTTTGAAGTATAGCTAACAAAGAAGAATAATGGTAATTAAAAAAAATTATGAGTGTTTTACTACAAAGTAATGAATAAATAAATATGAAATGCTTACTAGTAAAAAAACATATTTTCAGTAAAACATAAATAAATAAATCAATCAATCGATAAATTAATTAATAAAACCAAAACATCAAATTTTTCGTGTGAAGTTGCGGGGAAAAAACTTACACATCACCGCAGGGTCGCAACTACATATTATTCAGGTGGATGCGAACACAAAAATCGATGCCCCTTGAAGGAAGTGACGTGAGGGTGAAGGAGCACATGCTCTACATTTCTCGGGTAGAAGTGAACACAACATACGTTCGCTCTAGCCACCCTCCACCGTCCCCAGGGCACGTTAGAGGCTCCTTCCTCTCCGGGTTCTGCTCCACCACCAGTGTCCGAGCCCAGGGGAAGACTACCCTGAGTTTCGCCCCAAGCCGATCATCCAAGCTTGTGGCGATTCTCAGCATGCACGTCTTCTGCCGGTATCCGAGTGCCACAAAACTTCGGGCCAATAAAACTTTCTAACTGCTGCTTTTTCTCCATGAATGTCTCTACAGATTTTATTTGACTTAATAGAATTTTCACATAATTAATTATTTGTATTATGAGCAAAGACAACATAGTGCCTTTCTGTGACATTGCTTTAGTATTATAAAACAAGAGTATATAATAGAGTTGATGGTTCTGTCCTTTTAGTCTAATATTAGAGCAGTTAGCATACCTAGCTAATATGTCTACAGCAGCAGTCTTTGTGCTCATTTGCTAGAGAATGTACTTACCTTAACACTCCAGTTTTCCAAAAGAGGTTTAAAAGGATAAAACAGTGCAACTACGCTACCTTTGATATGCACTGCTCAAAAAAATAAAGGGAACACTCAAATAACACATCCTAGATCTGAATGAATGAAATATTCTCATTGAATACTTTGTTCTGTACAAAGTTGAATGTGCTGACAAAAAATCACACAAAAATCATCAATGGAAATCAAATTTATTAACCAATGGAGGCCTGGATTTGGAGCCACACACAAAATTAAAGTGAAATGTTCCCTTTATGTTTATTGAGCAGTATATTTTATTTCATGAATATTGATAAATGGTCTCATGAACATGAATGATGGTTAATTAGCTAGTTTAAACACCTGCTCTATTATCAGTGAGTTTGTGTTTAGATCATCCTTCTTTTGTATTTACTGAGCCAGAACAGAGTTGAGCAGCACATGTACATGTAAAGGTTGTCAAAGTCAAACTAGCATAGCCTAGCATAACCTATTTCCCACTTCCTCACAATTTTTTTGATTAAAACTTTTTACTGACTTGTGAAACACCTTTTGACTTCATGATCTCACTGTTGTAATGTTGAAAAACACTGAGAGATGTTCAGAGATGGATGTGTGACATAGTCATGTGATGCACAAATCCAGTAATATACATCATATACTCTAATTAGCCTTTCTGTTATCTGCTAAAAGTGTCTCTCTCTCATTGACATGAGAAACTAGCTTCCTTTTTTTTCTTTCCTTTGGTTTGTTATTTTGTATTTCCTTTTAACTCATATAAAGCACTTTGAATTGCCTTGTTGCTGAAAATGTGCTATATAAATAAAATTACCTTACCTTCTGTATTATGTCTGATGTCCCTTTGCTTCTTCTGACTTTATATTCAAGCGCTGCACTAATACAAAAAATAGCTCCTACACAGCGAAGAGTGTTGCTGTTAGTGTTTATACATTCCTGACTTAATCAATTTGCAGCATCAGTTTGATGGTAGGATATTTTGTCATTGTAACCTATATATTGTATGTTTGGCATATGTTTTATGTTGTAGCTAATTCACATAGGATTATTAAAACTTGTTATTCCATATTTCTTTTATCAAATGTGCAATGTAAATTATTCGACCAGTTCTGTGGTAAAAAGGCTAAAGTTGATCCAGTTTGGGGTTCTGGCCTATATGAACTTTTTGTTCATCACTTTTGCAGATGATTCTGATATATTTCAATAGTTCTGCTTCCTTCACAAAAACAGACATCAGTAGAGATAGAAAAGGAGGCTTGCCAGCATTTTTTGGGGGGTGTTCATAAAAAAAGACGCTGGAGTGCAGAATTTAATGCTATAGACAGGACGTGCCACGGAAGACATTTCACTGGAAGATGGAAGAATTGATTCAATCTGAAATAAACAAATTGTGCAACATCCCTCTGCAAATACAAATACAAAAGACTGAAATGTTGAACGTTTTGCCCTGACAATCTTTATTGAAAATCTGAAGATAGACCTCAAAAGAGAAGCAACTGCTCATGAATTTCACAGAACTTGTTGCTTTTTACGGAAAGAACGGAGAAATCCCCTTCAAACGAGAGCCCAGAGACTCTGTGGTGGCCAGGAAAGCTTTCACAAGTCAGGATGTTTTAAAATCGGTACAACTTGCTCTGTAAAACTTTGTCTTGGGCACTGTTGTTATTTCACAATTTAAAAAAAAAAATACCTTCCTTGCTTTACTTTTAGTAAATTCTTACAATGGTAATGATGCACTCTCTTGTAAACTGCTTTAATACCAGTTAAGTTTTGCACATTTTGTCTTGTCTTTAGCTCCATTCACTCTGATATTCCTATATGAATCATGGAGCCTAATTTCAGTATAAATCCAGGCTGTTAAAGCCTCAGAGGTTTAATGTGAATAAAGTATATCATGAAAACCAAGGAACATGGCAGATAGGTAGATAAGGGAGAAAGTTGAAGATTAAAAGCAAATTGAGGCCATAAAATAATATCTAACAGAGTTAATCACCTGAAAATGAAGAGTATTATCTAACCTCACAATTATCAAGGCATGACTGTCTGCTCTGCTTATAGGCTGGACAGATGAAGCATGAACCACAGAAGTAGCACCACTCCATACATGTAGCTTTTATGGTAAAAAGAAAGATATAATAAATTCCATTTGAAGTTTAATTCAAACCACATACTATAAACCTAAAATCACTCACACATCTGGGAAATTTAGATAAAAAATTGTCTTCATTCAAACAAAAGAGAGCCGGGTCTCTCTCAGAAGATAATGAAATGATGTCAAAAGAGTTTCAGTTTGAATTGTAGCTGTTTTCTACATTTTATTCCAAAATTATATATCCAAAATGTATCTATACCAAATGGAAAATCCTTCATTGGAATTAGAACAATTTAAACCTTCCCATAATGGCTTACCACTTTTTGCATGAGTTCCTAGTCCTGGAGTTAGGAGGACCTATTGATCAAATTAAAAGATTACTTTAAATCTAAATCTGCCTCGGGTATAAATAATTTTGGCTCTTCCACTTCTGCTGCACAAATATTATTCTAATTGGTTCAAAATGGCCAAATACAAACACACTCTACACTTTTTATATTTTTACTTGTAAAACGTATAAAAACATAAATCAGTTTCTTTCCTGTAATAAATGTAAAACTTTTAAAAGACACTTTAAGGATCAGAGTTGTTTGAGAATAATACTTATTGACTTTTTTCCCAGCAGCTTCATTGATGGAGAAGACATATTCATCCAACAAATGTAATAACTTCCTTTCCAAGAAGGAAGTTCATTGTGTGAAGAAGGTAATCATTTCCTTAACTGGAAGTAGTAACAGCTAATTTTACAAAGAACGTGTGAAAAGACGGAGCTGGAAATGGAAAATGTTCAGGATGGCGACAGACACCAAGATTTCTTTCAGGCCACATGATTGAAATGAGGAGAGTTTTCCTCTTCAAAACTGAAAAGATAAGAAAAAGAAAACATTGAATAGAGGATTTCCTGCAAAATCAGGAGGAGAAATAATCATGTAATAAATAGGTAACCAAGAGAAATGTCACTAGTTCAAGGAAAGTCTTGTTGCACAAAGCTGTATGCTTTGAGCAGGAGGAAACAGAAAAAAGGAAACAAAAGGTTGACAAAGAGCAATGGGAGAGGAAACGCAAAGTTTCCTCTGAGAAGGAGACGATTGATATCAGAGTGTAAAACTGAAAAAAAAGACACACAAGAGAGCTGACACTAATAAGAAGCTCAGGGAGATTTCTTTTGTTTTGCTCCAATCAAATCAATAACACTAACAAGGAGCAGAAACTGAAGGCAAAACCTGTAGTTTTCAAGCCCCATACTTGAAAAATAACAGTAATGAAAACATACACATAAAAGATGACAGAGAGAGATGAAAAAGAGAAGTGGACAGAAAGAGAGAGGGAAATTTAAGAGAAAAAGGCAATCAGGCAGAGGATGAGGAAGATGGTTGAGATGGAAAGTAGAAATATGATTAAGGAAATGTCCAACAAAGGCAGAAAGGTGCAAGAACAGCATCCTGTGATTATTACATGCTTTAAAATGAATAGGAGGAAATGTCACTGGTATGGAAAACTCACTTTCAAGAATTAAAAGGATGGAAGAAGCTGCTGAGTTCACTGAACAATATCAGTGAGGAAGCCAGGCCACCCGCTTGGGTATTTTGCATGAGGCACTGTTGGGATTCAGGTGCGCTTGTTGAGAGTGTGGGCCGGATGCTGCCCTGGGCGACTGCCCATATCAGAAACATTGGAAGGAATTTAGAGCAACAGGAATCTGTTCAGTGGCTAAGAGGAGTTATCATGGCAACAGATCCAACATCTGTGATATTCCACAGGCACTCTATTCCTTTTCTTTCATTCCAAAAAATAATTGGCATTTATGGTCAGAAACAGTATTGCTCTGTGTCTATGCAATCCGTCTGCTATCATAAGGCTCAAGAGGAACTAAGTTTTTCAAAATAAAACTAAGTTTCACAATAAAACTGATCTGAACAAATATTAATTTTTTTTTACTAAATATGACAAAATTAAAAGACAAAGCATTGTACAGATTGTCGCAGTATGCCCTGTAGGCTTTGAACGCACCACACAAGTGCCTGAATCTAATTGGTTGTGGCGCTGGCTGCCTGTATATAAAGGGACCCCCTCACCTGGTTGACATCACATTGTTTTCCTTCCGGTTCAGACCTCGGCATTTGTTAGTGCTGCACACTAGGTAAGGCAGGCTTCATCTCTCTCCATCAAGCTTATTACTTGTGATTTATTTCCATTTTCTGTATAGCAGCCGCAAATTAATGTGCACTCAAACAGTGCGCTTAACGACGCTCTGATTGCCGATCCATCATCCTTGTGTAACCGGGTGGTTTTATTGGAAGACATAGTTTACATCTAGTGGTTGTAAATTCCCACCGTGGTTTGGGCCTTTGAACACATCTAGGCCCCGTTCCCCACCGTCACTTCCGTTCACAGCCTTGTTGGGCTCATTAAGCGTATATAGGCACCGGGTGTGCACG
>NW_006800786.1:32999-35855 GCF_000485575.1 Poecilia formosa | reverse complement strand
CTAATTGGTTGTGTCACTGGCTGCCTGTATATAAAGGGACCTCCCTCACCTGGTTGACATCACATTGTTTTCCTTCCGGTTCAGACCTCAGCGTTTGTTGGTGCTGCACGCTAGCTAAGGCAGGCTTCATCTCTCTCCATCAAACTTATTACTTGTGATTTATTTCCATTTTCTGTATAGCAGCTGCAAATTAATGTGCGCTCAAACAGTGCGCTTAACGACGCTCTGATTGTCGATCCATCATCCTTGTGGTAAGAATCTTCCCACACTTGACGTCTGTTAACGTTTGGTGGTTAATCAGGACAAAATGTGTTGTTTTGTGGGCTATTTTGTCCCTATATTTTAGTTTAATTAAACTATTTTTTTATCATTAAACTTTGCTAAATAGATGTTGGTAGCAATACTATGTGGGATTGAATCTGTGTAGTAGCGGTGTAATATTAGTGTATATTAATCATATACTGTCATTTCAGGAGCACAGTGACCTGCGCAGTTCGGTGAATACATTGTAGTTGAGCTGCATTTCATAACAGACATAAAATGTATTAATGTGCAAAAAAGTAATCTGTATTTGTCTGTGTTTAATTTAATTCCAATAAAAACCTGTTTCTCCTGTCTGTTACTGTTTTATTCTTACAAACGCCTCTATTTAAAATATTTTTAAAAGGTAGGATATTCTGCTAAAAGGATTAGTGTATACATCTATAGCTTTTCATTTTAAACGGGTAGAATGAAGGAAGTGATCTTGTGGTTTCGTAAAGTATATAAATTGTTCCAATGCTATGCTAAGCATAACTCCTAAGCTTCCACTTCAGTCCCATCACTCAAATAATGTTATCCAATATATTTAATATTAATACAACCCGCTATAGCGACAAAAGAAGAACAAAGAGCTGAACTATTTTTTTTAATAGCCTGACTGTGATTTTTCTGAGACTTCAATAAAATGCGCAGTGGGAGGAAGGCTGCGATTGTGGAAGACAGCTGATCTCGCTGATCTCCACCTTGCAACAGGAGGAAAGCAGAGTACAGGGTGAGCTAACAATTATTTTTACATTAAACTATTATAAAAACTTGTAATACAGTGCCAAATAACTTTGCTAACTGTATCCAGGGTGTTGCAAATAACTTAAAAGTGTCAGAATTGCTTGTTGGCGCTGCATATTCATAATATATTCCAATGTGTTTTCAGATGTTGGTAAACTGCCACTGCAGACCATTAGTGTGGTTGTTTCTGCAGCCTCTAAGTTGTAGGATGTCTCATTGGTGTCCGTCTTCCTGACTGCCAGTCGGTGTTCCTGAAGGTTCAGGATGTCCAGAGACCTTCACCTTTCTGGAGCAGGGATCACATGAGCCCAATGTGCTGATGAAACATTTTCTATTTTTTAAAAAATGTGACAGATGTTCTTACAGAGTTGAAGTGCATTAACAATCTGTTGTTTTTAACTTCTCAATACGTTTAATTATGATTCATCGGATGTTCAAGTTACACTGAGAACAAATAAAGTTGTATTCCTTCTAATCTGACTGGTTCTAGATTTAATCAAACCTTCATGTTTTCACATTTTGGACGGGGGCTTAAAAGTTTAAACTCAGTCTTATTTATCACTAATTAAGGTTACAGTTTTGGACACATTTTCTCACCTTCTTACATTAAAGATTCTCCAGCAAGACAGATAAACAGTGAGTGGATAGAATGATGTGGTATAAACATGACTTGTTAATAGCAACCCTGATAATAATGACAAAATGTTTGGTTTGCTGAATAATCTATTCAGTTTTGGATGCCTTCATTGGTAATCTACAATGTTAAGTGTCAATGAAAGTTATTTTCACTTTGTCAAAAGCTCCTCACATTTTGGGAGGATTGTATTAGGATCTTGATGCGACACAAACTACAGTATGTACAATAACGTGTGGCGTGAGTATAAAAAAAAAAGACTTAATTGAGAGCACAACAGCATTTATTTTTCTTCTGTTGCCTCAACTCTCCATGGAGCTCTGCCATCTTAGTGCTGGTAGCTGCTATCTCTTGAAGGAGGGTAAAAAAAATAAAATCTCTCTTTTTTTTGTAATCTTGAAGCTGGATTGCAAGCATCTCCATTGTTCTACATTGTGATAAATGTGCTCTTGTGGAGCACATTTATCTTGTTAAGAGAATAAATTTAAAATATGCTAGTTTTTAGGCTTGATTATATGTTCAAAATGTTTGACAAAATTAATAATGTTTTAAATAAGAAAATTCGGCTCCAAATTATATCCACGGTTCAATCAGCGTAATCTCTTATGTAGGATATTTCTATTGAAATATAATACATTAAGCTGAATTAAATAATTTAGCTTGTAGTTCTCCATAATTTAAAACACAGCTAGTTTCTCTGTGGACTGAGCAGGCATTCACAGGGGGTCGTGGCTCTGTGTGTGAGTTTAACCTTTTGACCACCTTGATAAGATTTAATAGCTGGTGTAAAACAATCTGGTCTTGTCGCCAGAGCAGAGCTTCCTCTCTGGTAGGCTTAGAAAAAACATCTGTCTCCACTCAAAGGAAAATAACACTTCTTTGATCTTAAAGAACATGGTTTTACTGGAACATAAACTAGATTTAAATGAACTTAGCTAAGGACAGTCTCCTAATTAGAATTACAGCAGAGAAGGAAAACACGCTCTCCCTTTAAAAGTATAGGACCCGGAACCTTAACTTCAGATCGCTGCGGGGTTCCCCTGGATGCTGTCTCCGGGGAACGGTGCGTCGTTGAAATGGTTCCCCATAAGTTTGTCTTGGTGTGTGAATGTTTGTGGAGTAAAGTAAATGTTGAATTGGATGCTGTTTTGTAATTTTATGATGAGTTATGTCAG
>NW_006800786.1:20196-21813 GCF_000485575.1 Poecilia formosa | reverse complement strand
CTGTGTACAAGAACCTGTGGCCCGTCTCAATTTGGTAATAATTGACAAATTACATTCCTGTTTGCATTTTTCACTGTTCATCCAAAGAACTATTGTTAATTTGTTTTTTTCTTCCAGCGATTTAACAAATGCTGCAAATTAGCTGGAACAAATTCTCTATCTGCAACTCTGAAAAACTGTGAATGGCTATAATTTACAAAACAAAAATGAAATAAATAATGAAACATAAATATGTGGTGTGAGGGTGGTCCGTGTATTTTCAGACAGTTCAATTTTTCGTTTGAAATGGAAAATGAAAAAACGGAAATAGACTCGTTTTTTCATTTTCCGTTTAGAAAACCAAAATTGGAAATCTGATTTTTTTGCTCGTTATCCGATTTAGGGCTGTATAAATAAATCGATTCGGCGATATATATCGATATTTTCCGCCCTCGGAAAGTATCAATTTTTCATCCACGAGTTTCGATCCGTTAGGGTGCATAGCATTATAGCTCTTTTTAACGTCTAGTTTGTTACGGAGTAGCAACAAGACTCCGCCTCCCTCAGTCTCACTTTCAACTTGAGCTTAAAGTGCACATTATAAACTACACACCAGTTTTTAAATTGTGTTAATAGGCCGGAGTTATGCTAAAATTAATAAACCATATTTTTCCTAATGTCAGAGAAATGTCAAAAGCGCCGCTATTCCCCGGCTTTCCCGATTATGTGAGAGGGAATGAGCTTCCAAACGTACGAAACGAAACATTAGATTCCTGTGTTTTTGGAAATGTAAAATCTTCAATAAATAACAATGGGCTGTATTTTCTTGCTGAAAAATGAAGTAAAGTTGTGCCAGTAACCGTGAAAGAGAAGCGGAACGGAGACGCGGAAAGGAGTAGCGACGAGAACGGAGCAGCTGCAAAAGCAGTGAGATCGCGAAATTAATGCAAATTTCAACTGGTAGCATTCACTTCGTAATTAGTTTTTACCTTAGCGGTTTCTGTTCTGTATATAAAGGATTACCTGAAGAACGAACATGGGTTGATAACATCCGAAGCGGGCGCGCAGCGGCGCTGTATTTTGAGCAGGAATACGAAGAGGAAAACCCCCCAGCCGGAATCCTCGGCACAGAGAGGATTTCCATGATAACAATGGCTGGTCGATTATTCTTATTAGCAACAGACAAAGAGTATCAGAGACTGAGAGTACTATGAGATCCTGGCAGTCTGAGAGGCAGCTACTCAGAGATCCAAGCAGGATAATAGCGGCGCTGTGTAGCTGCAGGGAGTCGATCACTACGGGGTGAGGCGGAGCCACTACTTTAGCAGTTAGACGACAGCAGCTTACAGCCACGGCTAACTCCGGGAACCAAGGTAGAAAAGCCTTTTTCCCCATAGTCCAAAACACTGCATTTGTGGCTGCATTTTTACTCCAAAATGCAGCCACAGTGTCCAAAAGAAAAAAACACAAGTGCAATCATTTGCATATTGAGAGTCTACAGAGGCTGATAATTTTCCCACTCTGCTCCTGGATTACCGTTTAAACTTTTGAGTTTTATGTCAAATCCACATGAATTAAATGACAGAAACTAATTCTCTCACTGCGTCTTTGATTCATTTTGTCCAGCTGCAGACTGTT
>NW_006800786.1:9244-19414 GCF_000485575.1 Poecilia formosa | reverse complement strand
TAATGAACAAAAAAACAAGTCCATTTTCGTTTTTTCATTTTTCATTTCAGATGAAAAAACAAACTGCCTGAAAGTACACGGACCGGGCCACAAATCTGATTTCCGATTTTGGTTTAATGAACAAAAAAACAAGTCCATTTTCGTTTTTTCATTTTTCATTTCAAACGAAAAAATGAACTGCCTGAAAACACCTGTGAGGTATTGGAAGATACATTTTTGGAGATTTGTCTTTTTTTCTCATACTTTAGGTTTCCTGAAGCAAAGCACAATATTCCACCTAAACTGTGTGTTTCTTTTCTTCTTGACCCAAATCATCTCTTTCCTCTCGACAGAGTTTCTTTAAGCTGGACGTTCAGCAGAGTCTCCCACTCACACACAGTGCAGCTCTGCCGCTTCTTTTTGGAGCATTCATAGAAAAGACATTTCAGAAAAATCTACTTTTCTTCACTCAAGCAAAATGTCAAAAAAGAAATGAAGCTTTTGCAAAATAATATCAAACCAAGAATAATTGCTTTTTTCTAATATCTTCTCATCTCGTAAAATTGTTTTCCAAAAGAGTCATTTGGGTGTTTAGGTTACGTGACTAAATATGTTTCGATGGAAACGTTTCCGGCTCTGACTCGTTTTTGATGGCGTCCTCTGTCAAGTAAGAGCTTCCTTTTTATTAACATAAGCACACTTCAGGGCAGTGCTGTAGCTGGAACATCTGTCTCACTTTGTTTCCAAATATGTTGTGCATTATGCTTTCTGCAATAGCACGCCCACTACAAGATAGTCTTATGCTCATCTGCAAGCATTTAAAGTGCTGTTGGATAATTCTACATTTGATCTTTTTGGAATAATAAAATTCTGAGACATCATGCAATAATTTCCTAAATGTCACTCTTTCCTGTCATTTGTTTTTCTCACTATAGTGTGGAAAGCACAGGTGTTGCAGGTAATATTTCCCTCTCTCCATCCCATTGTCCTCATTAAAATTTGACAGTAAACCATGCTGCCCAATCCCAGCGCCCTGCAACTGAAGCAGCTGCCTCTAATTTTATGTTGCACAGCTGTGTGTATCATGTGAGGGCATATCCAGTGTCCAAAGCTAATGTTCCCACTGATGAACAGGAGGGAGAAAAAGCAGCATAGTCGAGCTTGATGGGTATCTTCACAGCAGCTGGATTAATCAGGGAAGTTAATGTGTTTGGGAAAATATCTCCAAAATGTCCTAGAATATAAAACAATGCAATGCTCACATCACACACCTCAGCTGCATTATACTTTATTAGCTGGTGTTTAAGTGTGTAGCTAATCTTAATCTGACAGATTCAGCCCACATTTAGGTCTAGTCCACACGTATCTGGAAAAATTAACACATCTTTAATGCTTTTGGCCTTTTATCCACACAAAAACTCTGTTTAGTATAACTGAAAATGATTATGTATGAAACCTCAGACCAAAGTGGAGATTTGAGAAAACTCTGTATTTGTGTTTGCATTATGGGAAGGAGATTTTAGGTTGTCTAGTGTTTTAATGACTTTATATTCTAATACGCTTTTTAAAGGTAGTTCAACATGTATATATGTCCACATAAATGAATCTCCTGTGTCATGTTTAATTCTTAACAGGAAGTCGTGATAATGTTGCGCTACACTGCCCCCTATGGGTGTTGAATGTTTAAAACAACGGTCAGGCGCAGATTTATGTGGATTCACGTAAATAAAAACTAGTCTTAAACCTATTCTGTGTGCACAAGGTTTTTTCTAAACAATCTGTAAGAGATATTTTCTTTTTAAAACCCGGCTACATGTGCATCAGGCCTAAATTTCAGTTTCACTCTGAGTTGTTCAACAACAGAGCAGAGCCTGGCTTATAGCTTTTAGTTACAATAGACACTTGTTACGGCCCCTGGCCTCTTGAGGCTGTGCAGGCTCCCCTTTTGTTATGCGGGATCAACTGTGAGAGCACATCTTCCTGATTGGCTGCCTGAAGGCTGCAGGAAAGCAGCTACACCATTGGACTAGCAGAGGATTACAAGCCAATCAGATGATGAGGCCCACCTGCACCATATAAAAGACTCCTGAATCCATTCCTCCAGTGGGGCAGCTAGTTGGAAGAGGCTTTGTGAAGCTGTCCCCCACGTTTGGTGTTTGCAACTGCTTTAGGCAGTTTGTTTTGAGCCATTTTGTACAACTGCTGTGGCAGTTTTGAACTATTTTGTTTCTGCTTGTTCTAAGTAGCTTGACTGCTTTAGATTGCTTTGCCAAGCCAGAAGCTTGTTTGGGAGGCTTGGTGCTCCCTTTGTGTGTTCTTTACCCCTCACCCCCCCCTTTTGGTAGTGATGGGCAAGTGAAGCCTCATGAAGCAATGAAGCTTTCCAGCCCTTTGCTTTGCAAAAAGGTTCATTACTCGATGCTTCATTCATCACTTACTAGTGACATCTGCTGGTGAAACTGTAACAGCCTTGTCACCCAGGTGGATCATACTTCCAAAAATTACGAAATGCAATATTGTCACAAAGTTTTCATCAAACTCATGTTTAGTAATGGGAGAATCAATTAAACCATATTTAATTGTCATATGTTTTAATTATTAAAATTATTTGTAGCCAATCTAATCCTGGTTTATGTTGAAGGTCAGTGGTTGTGTTGGGTTTTCTTTTATATCATAGACGGATTTGAGAATAAAGACATTTGATGTTTTAATGTTTTGGGAGTGCAGTGCCTGTCGGAACATTTGCTTTTTCTTGGATTTCTAATTGGCTCTGATCCCTTATATTTGGTAACATGTTGAATTTTAGTTCTGCAACAGGATTAAATCTGTTTCTGCTGAGCAAGACTGATATATCTTTGGTAATCGGACTACAAATAATAGTGGAAATTTGCAGAAGGTGAGAAATTGGGAGGTGGAGGGGTTAATTATTGTTATCTAAGAAGAATTTTATTGTGAGGAAAATCTCAAAGTATTCCCAGATGTCAGAGATTTTCCTCTTGCTGGCTCCATTTCAGACAATCAGTCAAGTTTATTTGTGTAGCAGGTTTCAGCAACAGTGCAATTCTCATTGTTCAATAAACCCTTTAAACCTTTTTCTGGGCTAAAGGCCAGTCATGCATGTAGGCCAGGTATTTAAGCAAAACCATGAATGAAGAGAAGAGAACTCTAAACGCAGGAGGCCAGAAATGTAAGCAAAGTGGAAACTCAGCCAGCAGGGTATGCACATGTAAACACACCACTCCCCTTCATAGAACAAACCATGGAAGTCGTTGTCTATTGTCTATAGTGTAGTTGTGGAGAAGACCAGGTCAGCAACAGGGCGAGCAGTTTATGCAGTACTAATCACATGACATGGGACAGGCAAAGGTGATGGTCAGGAGACAGAAATTAAGTTATCAGGATCAAGGACATCGACTTGAAGGCTGAAAGGCTGTGACAGACGAGTCAGCGTTATGTGGATGGAAGCAGACAGCCTGAGCCGGCTGCATGAAAACATGGCAAAGTATTGCTTTAGCATTATATGATAACTTTATCATAAAGTCAGTAATAACAGGCAATATTTTATACAGCATTACTAACCGAGTTAGTATTTTATTTTGTAAATTCAGTTGATTGTATACAACATTAAACATTCACAGCATTATTTATTTTTTATACTTTATTTTTTAATAAGATTTTTATACTCTTACAACAAAGCAAATAGCAAAAATACAAATCACAACATGGGCAGTAAGCAGCACTCAGAACAGATGGGTCACTAAAGGGGAGGAAGACAGCGATGCATCACAAAAAGGTAAAACTAAACACACAGAATTTTGAAAAACAGGTTACAATGTACCGGGTTAATGCAATTAACAATTGTACAATGAAGTTCCAAGAAAAGTGAAGGGGATGGGGCAGTGGTCCAAACGCGCTATGTCCTGATCATGAGTACTCCATGCAGGTACCCCCAGTAAAAATTGAAAATAGGGGAGAATCCCACAGGGCCATCAAACCAACATGAACCAACCAACCCATCACGGAGCAAACAGTTGGGACCTTCTCTCCAGATTTACCAAGTAATGTCATTCCACCCAGCACCTATTTTACATTTTGATCAGAAGGAGTGCTTAGTACTTTAACTTCCCAGGAAAGTCTTAGGTTCAAATCATGCATCTTCATCATGTTGACACAATCATTTTTATCAACATAAATCTAGTTTACTAATGCAGGTTATATATTATTCTTTTCAACCCACTATGTAGTAACATTACAAATGGGCATTAATAACTTGAAACCTGGACCACCAATAATAACATATTAAATTATTATTCCATGAATTCAGTCGAGGCTTTAAACTGGTTCTGTGTTTTTCTGTCTGTTACTTTATTCAGTGGTTTTATATTTTCCTTTTATATCTAATATTTATGCTCAGGGTTTTGGATTTTTTGTGATCTGTGAATTTTCTGTTATATTTTTAGGTTAGGTTTTATTTTTATAAAAACCTAACCCAGTATGATAGGTCAAACACAAACTCAACCCTTTCTGTGTTCAGTCCACCCAGTCCTGGGTCGATTAGGGATGGAGAAAAAAACACCCACTTGGGATGTTTTAACTCTGCAGTTTTTAGAGTGCATGCATTATAATCTGATTTTTTCTTTAAAGATCTCCTGAGTATCAAACATGCAACAACAGCATGTTTAACAGCAAAAGGACCAGCCACTCACTTTTTCCCACAATGCCTTTGGGCAAAAAGTAAACCCTGGTGACCATGAAGCCCTCATGGACATTTTTCCACTGACAAACAAAGCAGTTGGTTTTAGCACCACAATATTTTGACCAACTGCTTTTGTCTGACAAACAAAGCAGTTGGTCATATTGTGGGCGCTGATGTGTACCTGGAACTCAGGGGTCCCCTGAAAAAGCCCAAAAGTCAAGAAGTTCAGGTAAGTTTCTCATGCTATAGTAAATATATGAGGTGAGGCCCACTCCCAGCCTCAGATCAGCGAAAGCATGAATAAATTTTTGGTCAGATTTTGATTGTCCTGGGAATCAGCATGGCTAGGCTGCAGACTGAGCCTGGCCATCGCCTTCCTGTAGTTCTGCTCGATTCTCATCTCTTTTCAGTGTTCTGCCTGGGATTTCTCCCATTGAAGTGGATTGCCTTAGGTAGAATTTCAACCGGACCAATCAGTGAACAGGGGAAGTTGTGAACAATGATGTTGATGTTGATCTTCTGCCCCAGTCTGTCTGTAGTTTTAGCGAAGTGAAGGAAGCTACTCAGTCTATGTTGATCACACTTCCAAATACTGAATTAATATTAACAGCCATCGATTTTGGATTGGTACTTCTCTTTTCACAGTTCTTAGCGAAGAACTGGCACATTGGCATCAGGCGGTTGGGTGAAGATGGGGCAAGAAATGTCTGTGTTTCCCTCCTGGTCCTTTTACATATGGATGAATGAATTAAACTTAACTCATGGCATTTTCCTCTCCACTCTGTCTCTTAAAGCTGTTGTAAAATAGGGGAAAAGGGTGCCAACCCTTCCCTGCCACCTTTCACTTCCCCAGCGGTGCTCCTGCTGGGATCTTAAGGAGTCTAAATAAGCAAAGACACTTGTCAAGTTTTGAATTTACTGCCTGGTAGAGCTGCGGTTTATCTTAGAGCAAGAAGGGAGGGCACGGTCTGACAGGATAGGAAACTGATCACTTCGTAGGGTGACCAGACGTCCCCGATTTCTGGGGACAGTCCCCGTTTTAGGTGACCTGTCCCTGGCTGAAGCCGTCCCTGGAAAAGTCCCCGATTTTAGCGTTTTATGAATGAGAAAAAAAGTTTCCTATAGATCGTTATTACAGTAGCTGGAGATTCCTTATGACACGGAGTAGAAAGTGCAAGTGAGCGTGTTGTGCACAACAACAGCAGTTACAGTAGCTGCTCGCGCTACTGTTAACTGAAGAAGAGCAGCAGAGCTAACTGCCAAAAAAATCAAGAAGAGCAGAACGCGCTGGCAGAAAAGACAACAAGCTGGAAGAGGAGAGCTCGAGATTTGACCAGCTTCGAAGGGGAGCTGACCTGTGATACGGTATGTATGAATTTTGTTTGAATTGGGCTAATCTTTGTCGCCATAAAGCTTTGGTTCATGGTAAAATAAAACAAAACTCTTGTTAACGAACACAAGACGAGAGCACATACAGAATTAGCCAGAGTGAGAGAAAAAGCAACAGGATGATTAAAATAAACAGTGTAAAGAAAGATGTATTGTAATTAACTGGTCATGATGGGGTTGTATTTTCAAAGCTACATCTGACTTTATACATATGAAAGTTTCTCACAAAAACTGGAATCACTCAAGGACAAGAAAACTGAATGAAGAAGAGCATGAACTGAAACTGACGAGGATGGAGAGATAATTTCTTCTGTTCGTTTAGCTCCAGGGGGCGTGGTTTAGGGGGGAAAAGTGATGACATTCTAGGGGCCCTGACCAACAGGGGGCCCTCCACAATTTAATTATTTATTTTTTGTTCATAGAAATAAAAAAATAAAAAAATTGGGGCCCTGTCAATTACAAAATTAATCATATTGTATTTTCAGAGATTGTTTTTAGCAGTAAAAATTTAATGTTCCCACTCCCAGATCAAAAAACACAGATCCATATTTGCCCTGAACACCCCCCTATCTGCGTTAAATGGTTCATTCTTGCTTGGAGAGAGATGCTGTTAGCAGCAGTCAGTGGAAGACACAAATGATTGTGGCAGTTACTATGCTGCTAAGAAAAGTTATAAAATCAGGTTTTCAAAAAAAAAGAAAGAGAGAGAGAGAAAAAAAGGCAAGAGTGTCAATTTATAACAGTTTTTCTCCAAGAGAGGTGGGTAGACTGTGTGAGATTATCAACCATTTAGCATAAATAACTTAGCTACAAACTACTGTTTGCCTCCTTTTCACTAGCATTTAATGAATTAAGGAAAAAAAATACCAACATATTCATATCCCTTATCCCTTGTACCTTTTACCACTTAATAACAGATGGGTCAGTCAGCAGCAGCTCTAACCCAAGTCCCTCCTGACCTGTCCTGAGTGAAATTAAAGTTGCAGTATGTGACTTTTATATAAATATTTTTTTCACATATTTTTTTAAAAATGTCATTATGTTGTGACAGTACGGTATGAGAGGTAATTATGAAAAATCTATTTCCTCTGCCTTCTCCAAGTGCTAGAAACAGGAGAGTTTTAGTGCTGTCAGTCACAATCAGAACGTTGCATTACTTTAACCAGTAATAGTAATTCAGGAAGGAGATGGAGGAGATTGATTGTTTTCATAGATTATCTGTCTCATAAACTGCTATGACGTCATGACAGCTTTAACAAATATGGAGAAAACATATTTTTCATTAAAATTATGTACTGCAGCTTGCATAAAATGCATTTTATTCAAGCATTTTTGAGAAGTCTGGATTGCTTTATGTGTAGTTGCAAGTTGCTTTTGACTGTTGCTCATGGAGGAGAGACATTTCAGTAATCTAAAACTAATGGAAAAAATTTAAGCAACCTACTTGCATACTGGATGTTGACTGTTGGATGTTAAATTCATGAGCAGTAAATATTGTGCTAATTATCAGTACTGAACCAAAGAAAGCAAGGCAGATGCAGGCCTTTAAAATTGTGATGCTTTTTATGGGTCAAATGGACTCAAAAAATTGTAACAGCAGCTGCGTGGGGGCCCAAACAAATTTTTGTCAGGGGGCCCAAGATTCCTAGCGGCGCCCCTGTTTAGTTCCAAACTATTTTTTTTAATGCTAAATATGGCATTTTTAACATTTCATCAGCTGATGAAAAAGCTGATGAAAGCTCTTAGGAAAGTGTAAACTCTTTCCTCAAGAGTTTACTAGGGAAAATCCAGCTCCTCATCTCAAAATAACCAAGTTATTAAAAAAAAAACCAAACCTAATTTTATTTATTACATTCTACATTTTCAGTATGTCATATGTTTTTGGAGGAGATTGTGATATGTCTCTGTTTGAGAATAGTGGCAGACTGATAAAAGATGAGACAGGAGGAAAATAGTCTGATAAACTGAATGAATGAGGAATATGGGAAAACTGACAAAGCTGAAGAGAAAGATTAAATATAAACATATTATTATTTAATTGTGTCTTATATGTTGTATTTTAAGTGTTTCTCTTTACTATCACCTGTGTTGTTTCTCAGTTGTTCACTTAATCTTTTTCTGCTCTTATTCTATCCAGATCTCTATACCATGTGGCTAATGGCTCTTCATATAGAGAAGGTTTTCAGATCCAGAGATGAGCTCATGTTAGCTGACTTCCTGACCAGAGTTCACTCGCCTCAAACACACACAATGTCCTTACATATCAGCTACATAACTTTACACACACACCTCATGTATTTAAGGACACTTATGTGTCCATTCATGCTCAACATTAACATGTGGACAAAGTTGTTGGTACCTTCTGTTAATGATTGAAAAACCCACAGTTGTCACTGAAATAACTTGAAACTGACAAAAGCAATAAATTAAAATTTACTGAAAATTAACCAATAAAAATCAGACATTGTTTTTAATTGATGTTCAACATAAGAAGAAAATGACAGGCCAAAATGACTACAGTTGCACAGATTATTCTGAAATTTAAGGTCCACAGGACTGGAGCCAATCTCCCTGGCTGCAGCCGCACGAAGAAAACTGACAAATTCAAGATGGCTACTAAAAGTCCAGTACAACCAAGTCCAGAAAGTAAAGATGAACTCCAAGGTCAAGGAGGACTTTATGTGAGACCAAGGAGGAAAGAAAATCATTAAAAAGTGAAGCTGGGATTTACCACAAAGACTCTGGGAAAGATGAGACAAAAGGTGCATCAGCTCTATGGTCACAGACACAAAAATGCTAATAGGGTTTAGCTACCATTATTTTAATTGAATCAGTGTCTGACTTTCATCAATTTGTAAATAAACAATTTTTTACTGCTTTTGTCAGTTTCGATTTACTTCAGTTACCATTGTGGGCTTTTCGTTCATTAACAGAGGGATACTAATTATGTTAATTTTGTGTATGCATGCTCACTTACAAAGTGTGCACAATTTCCCCACATATTTCCAGTTTTAGTTTTCTATCGCTGATATTACTTTTATTATTATTATTAATAGTAATATTATTAGTGTGGAAAGACACATTCCTGCTTTTATATTTGATTTTTAATGTTTAAATATGTAAACTGTAACTGTCCCAGTTTCTTCATTTTATTTTGATACATTTGCTTTTTCTTTATCGCCCAGCGAAAAATGTCCCCAGATTTCATCCTTAGTCTTGGAAATATGGTCCCCTTATCATTTGGACGCACTGGAACTCAATTCAGCAGCAAAGACCCAACGCTTCGTCCTCTTCCTCAATGCCGCCTGCATGCTAATGCAGCAGCTAGGAATATAATGAGACAGCCAGCTTGACTGCGAGGCGCTTCGTTATCCTCCAAATCAAAGCAACGAGTCTTCATCACTGGGAAATTTCCACAGATTTCTACAGAAAGGCTCATACAGGTGACAAGAGCTCCCGACTTCCCCGCACCGCCTGGACCCAGCGCGTTTTATTCACAGGGGGTGAACTGCGTGAGACCCTCGCTGCTCCTCTTCTTCTTTAATGTATATTTTCTTTTTCTTTTTTAAATTTTGTCGTGACATTTCACTGCGCCGATCTGCACGCGGCCACGCAATGACGCACCTGCGGCTTTTGGCCGCGTTTCAGTGATCTCATTTCGGATTGTTCTCATTTTAACGGGGGAGTTTAGAGATGGCGCACCGGAGTGTCCCGTTTTCTGACAAGTTTCCGCTGCTGTTTGGTATGTTCGTCATGTCCCCCCGGCTTCACGCGCTCCTCTCCGTGTAGAACCAGGCGCGGATTCAGAAGTTGGTCGGGAATAACAATAAGAGTAGTGCGCAGCTCGGAGGACGAAGAGCAGAAGTGACAGCGGCGTTCATGGGGTGCTGAGCGGCTGAATTTACTACCAGCATCTTCAGGATCTCTGTGCGATGAATAAAAACTGCGAGGGGGGTTCTGCTGCTGCCCACTCCCTCTTCATCCACACACTTTTTTAATTTTTTAAACATTTTCTGCAGTGAATCCAGGTTTCTGGAGCCGCAGCTGAGCAAAACTTGGCCAGATCTGGGAACATTGTCGCCTGTTTGCGCAGCCTGCTGGATATG
>NW_006800786.1:0-6109 GCF_000485575.1 Poecilia formosa | reverse complement strand
TAATCTCTAAAACGTCTGATTTTTTCCCTGTTCTTTAAATGCATCAGAACTAGAAACATCTACCATTGATATATAGCACATAAACAACATGAATTCTGTTGCACTTTCCGAGTTTCATGAAAATTAGATAAAGGTTCTTAACACTGCTGGATGAAAATAGAGCTATTTATGTTATTTAATTTTGTGATGGTGGTTGCAGTTGAGCTCATTTTCTTTAATAATGTTTCTTTTCCAACACCATAATGTCACAGGTGGCTCTGAACTTTTGCATCTGTCACTAAAATCAAGATCAATTGTGGACATAAATTAACTGCAAATTCAGCAAACATATTATTGGTAAGCAGAGTTTAAATAGACAGGATTCAAGATAGCCTAGCAAATATTGCATGCAATCCTTAGAGATTGCAGTATTGCAAAAAACAATATTGCGATGACGACTGGGGATCAGTAGCTTGAACAGTTAAAAACAACATGACTTTAGTTATTTTGCAAAGTCCTGAGGTATATGGACTGATGCCATGGGAGTGATGATTATTTATTGAAACTGCATAAAAAAAAGACCAAATATATAATAATAATAATAATAATAATAATAATAATAATAAATAAAAAAATCTCCCATAATTGTTTAGATAGAAAAATTCATACTGAATTTTTTTCATACAACAGTAAATTCAATAATGCCTTTCTATATTGGCTGTATGAACATTGCTCTGCTTAAAGTGTGAAGGTGCTGCAGTTAGCTTTCTAAAATATGACTAGCACTAGCTTAACGCATTAGCTATTATCATGTAAAAGGCTAACGTTAGCTTTGGTAAAAATAGTTTTGTGTTTTAAAGTTATTAACAAAACCCTTTGATATTAAACTAATTAGAAAACCTAACATTTGGTTTAATGAAATAATAAAAATTGTTTGAATAATTCGATACCTTGACATTTGAAAAACTACCCTTTAAAAATAATTAAAAATGTAAAACAGCTGCTGTTCATATTTTTCTGTTGTGTTTTAGTCGTTGGAATACAATAAATATGTGAAAACTGAAAATTGGTGTTAGACCGAGGAAGGACGGATTAGTGTAACTCTCAGTAGCTCCAAGGTTTCAGTGTTGTTACAGAAGTTTCCCATCAGACTCTTTGTTACAGTGGATCATATTTTAATATTCAAATAACATTCCCATTATTCCTGCTGCAGACAGAGGAAGCCCTAATTTCTGCTGTCACAGTTTTATATTTGTGCTTCCGCTTAGGCTACATCTGTCAACACAATACTTTGCTGCTGAATAAAACATCCAGTGCTACAGTTACACCTTCATTCTGACAAAGAATAAAAAGCAAAACGATGTTTCCCTGCATGTTACTGTATTTGCTTGCTGCCAGTGACAGAGTATTTTGGATTGAAGTGATATCTCATGCACTGGAAGAGAAGATTTAAAGTGCTGGAATTTGTTGGGAGATGTTAAACACCAAGCTTACAGACTAGATCTTTTAATCAGCAGTTGCTGGCTGCATAATTATCACTATGGAGGAGGGACAGTGCCCACATCAACGTCTTTGGCAGCTTGCCGAGAACAAAAGTAGGCAGCGATGTGACCTATGATTTCTTTATTTTTTTTATTATCCGAACGTTTGTCATCCCTGATCCTACTCTCAAGGCTTTGCATCTCAGAGGAAGTCAGCCCAACATCAGCCATGTTCTATTGACACGTTTTCCATCTGAAAAATATCTTAACACATTATTGTACAAATTGCTCAATCAATCTGGTGAAATTTTCTCTCATTTATATAGTCTCAGAGTAAATGGATAGTTAAACCTCTGGACGTGATTCGAAGGCTGACATTCTCTACACGTTCCAGCCTTGTTGTGATGGACCGAGTAGTCAAAGGAGAGCCAGGCACAGGTTTAAATTCAAAAATAATTGTTTTTTTATTTAATTCAAAACAAAAACTTGGGAAAATAATGAAAAATGATAAAGTTGGGCCCATAAAAGAGGTGAAAGTAACACAATTCAACTCAGACTGACTCAAACAAACAGACCTACCTAAATGAGACAAAGGGGAAACCTAAATACTTGCTGATCAGGCCACATAGAAGACACAAAAGGAAGAACACACAAAACCTAACTGAAGCCAACATAGTGTTATGAACCAATTTGCAGTCTCAGTAGGCTTGCTCCACCTCTTTGTTCCCCTGAAGGACTGGAGCAGCCAAGACTGAGGTAACTCAAAACAAACAAAGATTAAATCAACCAAAACATAATAGTGTAAACTAAAATGTGCGCACTTATTCTAGAATACAGTCTTATGATGTGTTGCATTCTAAACAAAACCCAGTTATTCTGCAAATGAAATCCTAGATTTAAAGAAACAAAATATAAGTATGATAAGATTGTCTAAACTATTGTGTGTAGTGTGATTAAATATGACCACATTTGTGTGGCTGTAAATGCAGCCATCACACTTGTATTCTCAGCTCTTTGGCGAATCTTAAAGGCGAGATTATCTGTACACGCCACCTTTAACCTGACTAAACTCTTTCTTTGAAAGTGACTGTCATAGAATGATTTGTGACGTAAAACTGTTTTCAACACCACATTTCTTCTAAGCATTTTATCACTTTTTATACACTATCCTAAAAACACTGTCAGCTGCAATAACCCAGAGGTCACAGCCAATGTAAATTGCTGGCTGGGAGGGTGCGCTAACTCCACCATCTTTGTAGGTCATCTGTCATGTTGGCAAGGACAGAAAATCAAAGCAGATCTGCTTTCATTTGTACATGATTTTAGGCTTGCACTGGTCTCGATAAATGGCAAGTCAGTTGCTCTCAGCATCAGTGGTTTATTCAATGACAGTTTGAGAATGCCAAACTTGACATTCCCAATGTCAAATTTGGGACACCAGCTCAGTGGTGCACCACTGTGCACCATTCCAGCTCAGTGGTGCAGTCAAAGTACAGCAGCAACCTCTGAAGTCTGAGCAAATGTAGGGAGAATGTAGTCCTCTGAAGATCACATGTCCCATTGTTAAGCAAAAATAATTTCTAAATGTGTGCAATTATTTTTATTTATTTGGAATTAAAAATCAGTCTCAAAATTAAAGACTTTCTTTAAATCTCTCTGTTTGGGGTTTTATAATGGAAGTATATTTCAATCTTAGACTCTGTGCTTTAAAGAAATTTAAAAAACCTCAATTTTGAAAATAATTTGCATTTCTTGCTGTAAAAACGTCTCCACTAAAGAGTGTTGTCGTTGTCATGACTTGGTAGTGTTTAGTTATAGTCAGTTCACTGATAAGAAAATGATTAGACTTTTGAATATCTGGCCAGCTAGTCATTTTTTCAGTGCATGTCTATAAAGGATTTTTTTTTAACTAAACACAACAGAGCACATGTTAACAGAACAATAATTTGAGAGTAAAACAGTGAATTTGTTCCCTCTTCAGTTTGGTGTGTGTATGTTGGAGCTCAGCTTACTTTGAACAGTAATGTGTTATCACACAGTAAATATGGAAGAAACTATAAACTTAATACAAAAATTAAGGACATTTGTCCTTGAGCGGCGACACTTCTTGGCTATAAATCTTAAATACTTCTGTACACAGCAGTCTGAAGATTTATGAACAAAAAGCTTAATTACAACAAAGACCTGAATACAGTTTCCTTACACCTTATATGTGAATTATAAATACATAATTTTTGTTGTACAGTGTTTTACATACACTTTTTTACAGTGTATGGTTTACATACACTGTAAAACAAGGCAAGGGCCTTTATGCTTAATTTATTATTAAATTTGTTTATTTAATTTCCCTTTGGCATCAATGAAATAGTTTGTAATTTGAAATATTTTGAATTTTGAATTCAGAAAACCCAAACTTGTCCAGGTGATGATGTTGTAGCTGTCTTGAAATGCTGCTTCAGGATTTGATTAGAATATGATAAATATAATTTCTGTTCCTGACTGTTGCTTATCAAAATTAGGTTTTTTGATTTTACTTTTGTTGGGATAGTTTCTTCTTTTGACCTTTTAGCACATTTTTTGTACAGGGTTTTCTTTGGGTTTTCTCTGCACTGTAAAAAAAAGTCAGTAAATTTACGGTAACAAACGGTAAAAGACCAACAGGTTTTGACCGTCATGTCCAAAAACATTTCATTACCGTAGAAAATTCATGGAATTACCGTAAGTCCACACTGCAAAAAAACTCTGTAAATTTACGGTAAGAAAATTGTGAAATACCAACGGTTACTGACCGTAATATCCAAAACATTTTGTTACCGTGGAAAATACATGAATTACAGTAAGCCGACACTGCGAAAAAAATCCGTAAATCTATGGCAAAAAAATGGTAAAATACCAACAGTTACTGACTGTAATATTCAAAGCATTATACTACCGTAGAAAATATGTGGAATTATCATAACTCAATAAACATATATCTTAAGTAATTTTGACAGTCATGAATGTAGAAAATACAGAAATATATTGCAAAAATATAAGTAATTGTAAAGTTCATAGAAAAATATTGTAATATTGCCAGCAGTTAATTACCCTAAACTTAACTGTACTAATCAGCCAAAATTACAAATTTTGCTGATATTTATATCTACAATGTAAAACCATAAACGAGACTGCAAAAATAATTTTTACAAAGAACAGAATGCTAGTGTGATATTTTGGTTTCTTTTTTTAATAATGCCTTTAATACACCAAACTGAAATCTCAACAGTAGACCAGGCATCGATCTGTCAACCCACCGATTGCAAAGCAAACTCCTACAGCCAACACCACCATCATTTGTGAGAGTATTTGATTAAATGATGCATTTGAGATTAATTCTATGCCAACCATAGACTTCTTGTACATTAAGAGAACTGTATGTTAGCCCCTCTTGCTTGGATGAAGCTGAAGTTGGTTTCCAATTGCTGCTTCCAATTTTGGAAATGACTAAAGGGCAGTTCCACCTAAATTTTCACTACGATCAGCATCTTTAATTTACTCTAGCTAAAACACTACAAAACCTAGACTCCTCAAATCTGGACTCGATTATTCTCAACTCATATCAGAATATTTAAAACCAAGTGTAGGATTTGTGAAACCTTTATCTGATTTGTGAAACTTCAATAAAGAACAATTCTAGTGTTATCCAAAATCATAAAAGTTGTGAAGTCGCCCTTCATTGAAGTTTCACAAATCCCACACTTGGTTTTAAATATTGTGCTATTAGGAGAGAATAGTCTAGAGAGTTTTTAATTTTGTTATTGTGATAAATAGCAGGGTTTACAGTAAATGGAGACTGTTATTTGTCATGCAAACGAATAATTATCAAGTTTGTATTACTGCTTGATCCTTCAGCATCAGCAGCAAGATTCTTTTATGAACTCTGTTCCTGTAGTTGAGCATGGCTCAGGATACTGTGGTGTCCTGAACTCAACACAGTAAAGTCACAGTGTGCTAGCTAAGGCTGCTAACTAGCAGGTGCTAGCTCAGGGTGCTGAGAGCCCAGTAGGCCTGGTCCTTGTCAGGATGCGGCNCTAGCTAAGGCTGCTAACTAGCAGGTGCTAGCTCAGGGTGCTGAGAGCCCAGTAGGCCTGGTCCTTGTCAGGATGCGGCTACTGTCTTTGAAATCAAGTTTCTGCTATTTTTGCGCGTTCAGGAGGAGAAGGAGAAGGAAACACATCTCTGCATCACAGGTGAGCCCCTTTCACGGTTTTAACTGAAGTTAGCTAACTTTAACCAACTGATAAAGAAATGTGTAATTTCTGAGCCATGCTGTTTATGTACATGCACTGCAGCTAGATATTTTTACTATATAGAACATTTAATTTTCCCAGACGCAACACTTCCATTAATGTTTCTGTAGGAACGACTGCATAGATTATATTTCTGGTCTACTTTAGACTGTGCTTAAAGTTATAGTTAATGGCAGAAGCAACTTTTTCAAGTTTGGTTCAGTAATTAATTTGAATTTGAGTGTGAAATGTTCATGCATGCAAGTTAAATCTGTGAAGAACACGTTAGCTTTTGTTTCAATACTTTGGTAATACTTGGAAGTATAAAGCTTGGTATCAGAGCTAATATTTAATATTTTCCTTTGACCTCTTGACTCTCAC
>NW_006800785.1:106810-108439 GCF_000485575.1 Poecilia formosa | reverse complement strand
CTAAATTATTTATTTAACAAATTTTTTATTTATTTCACTCATTTTCTTCATTTTTTATTTATTTCACCCATTTATTTATTTATTTATTTATTTAATTTTGGCTGAAGTGGCTCTCCATATGCAATGAGCAGAGCACATCCAAACGTCCAAAACTCTGGTCAGAAGTTAAGAAAGCAAAACAATGTCTCAAAAAAGGACTTTTCCTTCAGGGAGGGAAAAAAAAAGAGCAACAATAGAAAAAAAAGCCAAGATAAAGGTTTGTTCTAATGTGCCTTGTTAATGTAATGTAAAAGATTTGTAAAGCTGCCAATAGAAAATTAGCTTGATAGCAACCTCCAACGGTCCAGTTTAACAGCCAAACATTTATGCCAGGATCTTTGTGTTTGTGTGAAACTGAGTTTAAACTTTAAATGAGGTGATCCTCATGGTTGGCTCTGTATATTTCTGAGGTATTTTTGGCTTCAAAACACCGTGTTTGATGACAATAATTAAAACTTCTCAATGTTTGACATTGTCTAGCAAAATGTTTTTACATCAGGCTACATGGTTGCTACATCGATGAGCTACTTTATGCTGTAGTTGGTGATATGTTTGCTGCTGAGTATAATCATTTTGTGGTTAAAACAAACATTATTTTTACATCAACTTCTAAGTTATGTGAAACTTATGTTGAAGTCATTTGAAGGCTCAGAATCAGTCCAGTACCAATCCACATTCTCAGGGGAGAAAGACTCAACTGGTGTAAATTAAATTTTTTGCTATTGGAGTAAAGCTTAAGAAAAAATTATTTAATCAAAGAATGTCATGAATATGTGTATATGTATTTCATCTTAAGTCAGGCTGCACCGATTGCAGTTTCCTGGCCGATCTCTGGTTACCGATCTGTAAAAAGCCTGATCTGCCAATTTTGATTTTAGCTGATATAATTTTGTGTCTGAAATGTCGCTAAATATAGCAAGAAAGTCACTGAGTTGGCAACAGTGGGGTGAATATTGAGGTGAATACTGTTAACTGCAAACGTTCAGGCCTGACTCGTTGGGCTGATCTGCCCGTCAAACCTCTCACTGTAGAGCAGAAGAGGACAGAGGCTAATTTCTAAACCTTTGGTGACGAAGATACGATTAGGGGCTTAGATGGGCTTACATGTAAGCACAGGCATAGGAAGCGGCACACCAATATTGGAGAGAGCCACATTCGTCCCCCCCAATAATCACTGCAGTTGCGAAGAATTTTAAAATCTTTCACTCGCGTGCTTTTATTTTGAAGGCACACAACAGCGCATTCAGCAGAGCGCTTGCTCCCTCCTACCCATCCCCCCTCTTGAACAGCTCACAGTAAAGGCAACAGCAGACGGAGTAGGTGAAACTCCGTTTGAATGAGGTAAACAATCTGTCAGGAATTTTGCCATCTTGTTGTCAGTTTACTTTAATATATAGAACTAAATCTTTTTGGTTAAGCCGTTTTAATTCTGGAATAGTCACATGTCCAAAATTTTTCTGCTAACTTTGTTTAAAAGTTAGCTAGTCTAGTCACAATGATTTAGAATGAGACTGAAACAGCAGCAAAATGAGCCTTGTGAGCAACACCTGATCATACTCGATCACTTAACATGTATTAAAAATTATATTA
>NW_006800785.1:102108-105810 GCF_000485575.1 Poecilia formosa | reverse complement strand
CTCCTGATTTGTACCGTCAATGTGGCCCTTTGAGGGTGGCCAATATGCTGAAGTGGCCCTCGGTGAAATTGAGTTTGACACCCCTGATTTAGAATGAGACTGAAACAGCAGCAAAATGAGCCTTATTATTTAAAGTGAGCAACACCTGATCATACTCAATCACTTAACATGTATTTATATTATATTATTTAGATATTTAGGAGAACAGCAGCGCTAGAATGATGTTGAAGAAAGGTGAAGAAGAACTGGTGAGGTCTTCATTTAGTTTATTGAAATATGTATTAACTGTTTTTAATTTTTAAATAAACTAAACTATTTTATTATGAGAGGAGCAGGTCAGGGAAGGCATAGGAGAGCCAGGTGGAGTTTCAGAGTGTGAAGATATAAAAATGATATTAATTACAATAAAACCAGAAAGGAGAACAGGTGAAGACTGATGTCAGGTTGATTTCTTTCAACGTTACAATATTTTTTTCATTATTTCCACACTTTAAGGGTAATGGTTAGGAGGCAATAAGAAAAGTGCTTGAGGAGAGGTTTAAAAATAAATTAGTGAAAATTTTTGCTACACAGTAAATAGAGTTGAGTTGTATAATGATGTATACATCTGAAAATTAAATTGCTTAAATTCTCATTCTGTATGATAAAAACATACTTTTTATATTTAGTTCACATTCTGACACTGTACATTACTGTAGTGTCTGTTGTAAATACATGAATCCATGCAGGAACATCAGGCTGCAGAGAGTCAGAGGGAGGCAGAACACATATCCATAGATATTTTAGTTAAATATTTGTGGCTGAAAATGACAGGGAAAAAAACATTTAGGCTTTTTGCCTCAGTGTTTTTTATGGCTCATGTTTGGTAAATTACTGAATGCAGGGCTGGAAAGTGAGACTGAGTTAACAGTGAGGAGCTAAGGTGTCTGTTAGACATGAAAAGTATCATTTTTATTTATTTTGTAGATCAAACTGTTGCACTGATATAGAAAGTTGTTCAAGAAGGACAAAACTTGTTTTTTGGATTTTATTTTTGTTACTCAAACTGCTGTATTGAGTTTAAAACAGGCGAGTCCTATTTTATGAGCTGTTTTCTACTTTAGTTTTAGAAAGAGGTAGAAGCAGTTCAATTGCAAGTCAATTTATATCAATGCATTTTGACCAATAATCAAATGTCTTTTGACCATCCATCCATCCATCCATCCATTTTCTGCCGCTTATCCGGGATCGGGTCGCGGGAGCAGCAGCTTTAGAAGGGAGGCCCAAACTTCCCTCTCCCCAGTCACTTCTTCCAGCTCCTCCGGGGGAATCCCAAGGTGTTCCCAGGCCAGCCGAGAGACATAGACCCTCCAGCGTGTCCGAGGCCTCCTCCCGGTGGGATGTGCCTGGAACACCTCACCAGGGAGGTGGTCTAAGAGGCATCCTGACCAGATGCCCGAGCCACCTCAACTGGCTCCTCTCGAAGTGGAGGAGCAGTGGCTCTACTCTGAGTCCCTCCCGGATGACCGAGCTTCTCACCCTATCTCTAAGGGAGAGCCCAGACACCCTGCGGAGGAAGTCCATTTCGGCCGTTTGTATCTGCGATCTCGTTCTTTCGGTCATGACCCAAAGCTCATGAACATAAATGAGGGTGGAAACGTAGATCGACAGGTAAATCGAGAGCTTCGCTTTTTGACTCAGCTCTCTCTTCACCACGACGGATCGGTACAGCGCCCGCTTCACGGCAGACGCTGCACCAATCCGCCTGTCGATCTCCCGCTCCCTTCTTCCCTCATTCGTGAACAAGATCCCCAGATACTTAAACTCCTCCACTTGAGGCAGGATGACCCCCATACTCTTTTCTGGCTCAAGACCATGGCCTCGGATTTGGAGGCACTGAGCCTCATCCCGACCGCTTCGCACTCGGCCGCGAACCACTCCAGCGAGAGTTGCAGATCATGTTCCGATGAAGCCAACAGGACCACATCATCCGCAAAAAGCAGAGATGCGATCCTAAGGCCACCAAAACGGATGCCCTCAACACCTCGGCTGCGCCTAGAAATTCTGTCCATGAAAGTAATGAACAGAATTGGTGACAAAGGGCAGCCTTGGCGGAGTCCAACTCTCACCGGAAACAAACCCGACTTACTGCCAGCAATGCGGACCAGACTGTGACACCGGTCATACAGGGACCTGACAGCCCGTATCAAAGGGCCCGGTACCCCATACTCCCGGAGAGCCCCCCACAAGTTACCCCGAGGGACACGGTCGAATGCCTTCTCCAAGACCACAAAACACATGTAGACTGGTTGGGCAAACTCCCATGCACCCTCCAGGACCCTGCTGAGGGTGTAGAGCTGGTCCAGTGTTCCACGACAAGGATGCAAACCACACTGCTCTTCCTGAATCCGAGGTTCGACTATCCGATAGACCCTCCTCTCCAGGACCCCTGAATAGACCTTACTAGTGAGGCTTAAAAGTGTGACCCCTCTGTAATTGGAGCACACCCTCCTGTCCCCCTTTTTGAACAGGGGGACCACCACCCCAGTCTGCCAGTCCAGGGGAACTGCCCCCGATGTCCATGTGATATTGTAGAGTCGCGTGAGCCAACACAACCCTACAACATCCAGAGCCTTAAGGAACTCTGGGCAGATCTCATCCACCCCCGGGGCTCTGCCACCGAGGAGCTTTTTCACCACCTCGGCGCGACCTCATCGCCAGAGATTGGAGAGCCCAACCCAGAGTCCCCAGGCTCAGCTTCCTCAACAGAAGGCATGTTGGTGGGATTGAGGAGGTCTTCGAAGTATTATGCCCACCGGCCCACAACGTCCCGAGTTGAGGTCAGCAGCACACCACCCCCACTATAAACAGTGTTGGTGCTGCACTGCTTCCCCCTCCTGAGACGCCGGATTGTGGACCAGAATCGCCTCGAAGCCGTATGAAAGTCTTTCTCCATGGCCTCTCCAAACTCCTCCCACGCCCGAGTTTTTGCCTCAGTGACCACCCGAGCCACATGTCGCTTCGCCCGCCGGTACCCATCAGCTGTTTCTGGAGTCCCACAGGCCAAAAAGGCCCGATAGGACTCCTTCTTCAGCTTGACAGTATCTCTCACCGAAGGCCTCCACCAACGGGCTCGAGGGTTGCCACCACGACAGGCACCAACAACCTAGCGGCCACAGCTCTGATAAGCCGCCTCGGCAATGGAGGAACGGAACATGGTCCATTCAGACTCAATGTCCTCCACCTCCCACGGAACGTGTTCAAAGTTCTGCCGGAGATGAGAGTTAAAGCTCCGTCTCACAGGGGACTCCGGCAGACATTCCCAGTAGACCCTCACTACACGTTTGGGCCTGCCAGGTCTGACCGGCTTCCTCCCCCACCACCGGAGCCAACTCACCACCAGGTAGTGGTCAGTGGACAGCGCTGCACCTCTCTTCACCCAAGTGTCCAAGACATACTGCCGCAGATCTGATGAAACGACGACAAAGTCGATCATCGAACTGCGGCCTAGGGTGTCCTGGTGCCAAGTGCACATATGAACACCCTTATGCTTGAACATGGTGTTTGTGATGGACAATCCGTGACGAGCACAGAAGTCCAATAACAGAACACCACTCGAGTTCAGATTGGGGGGGCCGTTCCTCCCAACCACGCCCCTCCAGGTCTCACCGTCATTGCCCACGTGAGCGTTGAAGTCCCCCAGCAGAACAAGGGAGTCCCCAG
>NW_006800785.1:101018-102098 GCF_000485575.1 Poecilia formosa | reverse complement strand
AGGAGGGGCACTCTCCAGTACCCCCTCTAAGGACTCCAGGAAGGGTGGGTAATCTTAACTGTTGTTCGGCGCGTAAGCACAGACAACAGTCAGAACCCGTCCCCCCACCAGTAGGCGGAGGGAGGGAGGCTACCCTTTCGGTCACCGGGGGAAACCCCAACGTACAGGTGCCAAGATTGGGGGCAACAAGGATGCCCACTCCTGCCCGGCGCCTCTCAACGTATGCAACTCCAGAGTGGAAGTACGTCCAGCCCCTCTCAAGGAGACTTGTTCCAGAACCAGAGCCATGCGTCGAGGTGAGGCCGACTATTTCTAGCCGGAACCTCTCAGCCTTGCACACTAGCTCCGGTTCCTTCCCCACCAGAGAAGTGACGTTCCACATCCCAAGAGCCAGCTTCTGCAGCCGAGGATCAGACTGCCAGGGTCCCCTCCCTCGGCTGCTGCCCGTAACACATTGCACTCGACCCCTTTGGCCCCTCCAAAAGGTGGTGAGCCTGTTGGAAGGGGGACCCACGTCTCCTCTTCGGGCTGAGCCCGGCCGGGCTCCGTGGGTAAAAGCACGGCCACCAGGCGCTCGCCATCGTGCCCCACCCCCAGGCCTGGCTCCAGAGGGGGGCCCCGGTGACCCTCGTCCAGGCAAGGGAATGCCAGATCCAAAGTTTGTCTCCATCATTTGGGGGGCTTCAGGCTGCGCTTTGTCTGGTTCCTCACCTAGGACCTGTCTGCCTTGGGTGACCCTACCAGGGGCATAAAGCCCCAGACAGCATAGCTCCTAGGATCATTGGGACACTCAAACCCCTCCACCACTTTAAGGTGGCAGCCCAAGGAGGGGCTTTTGACCAATAAAATATATAAAAATCTGTTAGCCTGTGTATGCTACCAGAGTATTTAGTTTGCTAGTTGTGAGGCAAATGCTAAAGTGAGTGTTCATCCTGGAATGACAGTCATTATACTATGCATAACTTTAATCTGATTATTGGATTGTAAATAGTAACATTTAAAGTAACTATTTTCGTTACCTTCAGCAGCTGCTAACAACAATACTCTGCCACCTGTGAAAATTACATTGATCTTTGCCAA
>NW_006800785.1:98615-100841 GCF_000485575.1 Poecilia formosa | reverse complement strand
CCACCTGTGAAAATTACATTGATCTTTGCCAATACTTAATTGCAAGTTATTTTATAATGGTAACATCAACAATGTGTCTCCACTTATAAGGTTGAACTGAATGAGAGATTGTTTAATGGTTACAACAGTACAAAGAAAGCCTTTGGTAATTGGTGCATGTTTTTGTGTGGTCCACTATTATCTCGACAACTCGAAGAAGGATTTTAGAGTCTCCCTCTCTGCCCCAGCCTCCAGATTGTGAGTTATTACCCTGCATTTGGTGTCAGAGCGTACCACACGGCACTCCTCCTGCGGCTCCACAACTCAGATGGCCTGCTGCACAGATTTGTGACATTTGTCTTAATATTAATAATTATAATGGTGTTTAGTTGCACAACTTTCATTCATTGCACAACATGTTCATTCAAGGCTGTTTTCACATTTTTTGTGCTGTTCATATTAGTCTCGATGTTTACAGTTTTCTGGAGTGCAACGCGAAGCTCAATGTAATTCACAGCAAATTTATTAACTTGACATTAACAAAGACACAGTGGGACAGATCATCCGGGAAATGATGGACAGGGAGAGCCTGACTAAAACTAACTGGATGTCAGACAAATTCTGGGGTTTATGTCTGTTTATTTCCAAGCCTAAATAAGAAATTTCACCTTCACAAACAAGCCCAAAAGCGCAGCCCGCGATTCAGTCAATTTGCTAGAGACTTTAGAAAAAACAAGCTCAAAGCTGCTTCTAATAATCGGGGTTGGCAACAGAAACTAGAAATAATTCCTGTTTTTCCAGCAACAAATGTGCATCTCTCTCCTCCCTCAATTGTTTACATTTCTGTCGCTGTTAACTGTCACATAGAAACGGCGGTCACTCCCCAAGATGAGCAGAGGAAATAAAATTAAATTACAAAAGAAAATAGTAACGCACAGTAACGCAAAGTGATTTCAATAAGTAACTTTAGTCTAACTACTGGATTTGAAATAGTAACGCGTTAGATTACACGTTACTGAAAAAAAGTGTTCCGACATCAGTAACTTCTAAGTAACGCGTTACTGTTATCACTGATCAGATCCCCCAAAATTAAGGAAATCAGCACCCAGAAATCAACTGGTTGATAAATCAGTTGGCCAATAAATATATCCTATATTATATATAATGTAAATAGCACTGCCAGCAATGCAATAAGGAGAATAGCAGGTGTGTGAATGGTCTAATGATCGGACTGCTAATTGCAGTCACTCCACATTGTTAGCAGAACTAGAGGGCCCCAAAACCAAATTTCGCTTAGGGCCCCATGGAGGCTTGGGCCGCCCCTGGATTACAGGGAATATGTGATATAGAGGTAGGGCGTGTCCTGTCTCGTAATTGTCAATAAAAGTCCACAAGTCCCAAAAATAACCACAAACACTATGTGCTTTTTGTGAAATGATTCTTGGGCATATCGGTTTATTAAAACTGGCTATGCAAAGCAGTAAGGAGTCATTTATAACATACAAACAAAATGTAGGCAGTGAATAAACCCCAAAATATGAGACTTTCATTATGTTCAAGGTGAATTTAGAGAAAGACTGATGGACAGATGGATGGATGGACAGACGGACGGACGGATAACCTGATTCACAACCAGATGGATTAGTGGCCTGATGGAAAATTGGACAGGTGAAAAAACACATGAAACAAACTGAAAGTCTAGACATTTTTTGTCATATTTCTTCAGACCTGTAAAATACATCTAAAGATCACAGATTTTTCTAGACCATATAAGAATCTTCCGAGTTATTCTCTACATTTGAAGTGAATGATAGTAGCATTGTATTCACAGCCTCTTGGACTAAATGTCTCAATTCAGCCTGTGATCTGACACACTCTCATTGCAGAAAGCTAACGTCTTCATTTCAGTGAGGTAACAAGTTCTGTGGTGTTTGTGGTTTCAAGGTGGACCAAAACTCAGAGCAGACACACACAATTTGTTAAAGCACATAAAAGATCAACAGACAGAGAGGGAGAGAGAGACCAGATGAAAATGAAAGAAAAATCAGAGGCACACTGATCATTAAATCAGCCTCTGAGCTGCAGTGTGGAGGCTGCAGATAGAAGAGCCAAATCAAACAGAATGCATTTCTGATCAGAGATAAAACTTTCCATATTAAGAGCTGAGTGACAGGCTCATCGCAGACTGAAGATCAAGGCCATGTTCAAAGGCAGAGCTGGTTCAGGGGCTGTTAATATGCATATTAA
>NW_006800785.1:94600-97174 GCF_000485575.1 Poecilia formosa | reverse complement strand
GTGTCCATGTCCAACCAGAGCCAGGTATTGTGTGGTTGGTGCTTTTAATCAGTTTTCAGTTAAATTAATTCAATCCAACTCTATAACAGTCACAAAATGTCACCAAAATCACTCTGTCCCTCTAAAATCTTTCAGAAAATCGCAAAAGTGTATTGAATTGTATCGTTTGCTGAATATTGCAATATATATTGCATCGTGAGCAGAATATTGTGTGTCATATCGTATCGTGAGATTATTGTATCACTGCAGCCCTAGTGTCTCATAAAGATAGAAATTTTTCTCCACCTTTCTGTCTCACACACAGCAGTTGGCAGAGGATTAATTGCTATAGCAACAAAATACAGAAAAAGGCAGAGCTGCTGGTTTGGACTACAAAGACTCTGTAGTTCTAAATATGGCAGAACACTTTAATACAGAGGGCAGAATAGAATGTCAGAACATGGCGGAACACTCAATTATTACAGAGGAGGGCTGAGCTGGCATTTAGAACTACTTGCTGTTTTGGGCATTATATAGCTGGATTAACCAAACCACCGTTAGACATTGGATTAGTGTGGCCATTTAAAATGAAGCTTACGGAAAATTTCAAAATAAAAGCCTTGACATTTTTCACATAAGGTAATTGCTCTTTTGGGCTTAATGTTACTGGTTTAAAAAAAAACACTGTTACACATTGAATTAGTGTGGTCATTTAAAATGAAGCTTACTGAAAATTTCAAAATAAAAGCCTGCATATTCCTCTCACGTTAGTGCACCGCCTATGGAGGTGCAATAATATTAGCCTTTTTAATGTTTTTTTCTCAGGATAGTTTAGCACAAACATTAGCATTTCACTGCCACCCACTAGCACCCTAACCCTAACATTAGCCTTTTCCCTAAAGTTAGCATTAGCTCATTTTCTTATTAATTAGACATGTTTAGTATACTGAATGGAGCAAGTAAAATTAAAACAACATGGTTGTGTTGCTCCACATGCTACTGCCAGCATAACATTAGCATTTTGGTTAATTTTAGCTCATGCATTAATTTTAACATTTTCTTGTTTTAATGTAAATGCTCTGTACCTCCTGCCATCTAGTGGTAAGAAAATTACACTACTAACCATGATTTCGTTCACACCGAGCTTAAGTGTAGCGGCTCTATGTCCCTCCTGTATTGCCAGATCGACAGCCCTCAACTTAAAAGCTGCATCATATGAGTTTGAAAACATTTCTCTGTCGTGCCTCCACAGGGCATGCGGTTGTTCTAAATGAAAATAGTAGTAGCAGTTTATAGTCCGGAAAATACGGTACCATAGGTGAAATTGAATAATTTCCACGGCACACCTGACGATTACTCACGACACAATAGTGTGCCGCGGAAGAGTGGTTGAAAAACACTGTGCTAAGGGGTTAGCTAAGGTATCTGATCTTTTTATAGGGAGAGTATTTATGTCATTCGAAGAACTTAAAAACAAACATGACATTCCTACTAAACATTTCTATAAATATCTTCAAGTTCGGAATTTCATTTTATCCAAGCAACAAAATAATCTTGATCTACCCTCTTTGTCTTCATTAGAAGACATTATTGTAAGTCACCTATATGACAGAGGACAGGTGTCTCTAATTTATTCCTTGTTTGTTGACAAATGTAAAGAATCTTCGGCCAACATCCTAAAAGCATGGGAAACGGACTTGGGAGAGAGCTTGTCAAGTGAGGAGTGGTCAGAAGCCTTCACTTCGATTCATACACAATCTGCTAACACAGATTCCAAATCATTACAATACAAATGGCTGACTAGGCAATACATCACTCCAGTTCAATTGCATCATTTTAACCCTAATATTCCTGACACTTGCGTTAAATGTACTTCCAAAAAAGGTTCTTTATTTCATTGTATGTGGGCGTGTCCTCGAGTGTTGGCTTTTTGGAAGGATGTATTGATTGTGATTGGTCAGATTATTGGTAAAAAGGTTCCTTTGAATCCCAAAATGTGCATCTTGAATATTTATCCTGAAGACTTTATCCCAAACAACTTGAGATCCTTACTCAATGTCTCTTTGTTGGAAGCTAAACGCTGCATTGCACTCTCTTGGAAGAAAGGGACAATATGTGGAATTTCACTATGGACCACACAAATTACGTTCTACTTTGCACTTGAGAAAATCAGTTATTTTATGAAGAATAAGCTTGATAAATTTTGGGTAGTCTCGTCTGTCTTTTACACTTGGCTGTGCCAAAATGATATCCAACTTGATGGATGGAAAGAGGATTGGTTATAATAGCGGTTCTCAATGTGGGCGATACCACCCCCCAGGGGGCGTTCAGAGGATGGCAGGGGGCGCTGGCGGACATTTTTACTAAAGGGGGGCGCTGGGATTCCTTTGGGGGGTGTTTGGTCGAAGGTAAACTTTACACCTTAAATGCACAACAATGCCAGTTTAGACTTTGAGCAACTTGGTAAAACTGTATTGTTTAACATTAAACCATGCTTGGCTGCAACTGTGTCAATGGCAGCTCTTCTTCTATTCAGTGTTTGTAGCTTCTTGGCGCAGCTCTGTGCTTCTGATACTGGTAGCTAAAATCGCGATA
>NW_006800785.1:87107-92694 GCF_000485575.1 Poecilia formosa | reverse complement strand
AATATAGGCGGCTACAGAGTATCTTTGTTTACATTTTTGGTTGGTGGTGTGCCTCGTGATTTTTTCAATTAAAACAGTGTACCTTGGCTCAAAAAAGATTGAAAAACACTGCCTTAGCAGACCAGAGTTTAAAACCTGGGTCTGCTCTACCTGGACCAAAGTCCCTGTTTCCAAAAATGGGTGAGAACTGGGATAGCTGTTGCTTTTCTCCCAAATAATCAAGTACTTTTTGCCAGACAAGCATTGTATTTTTTCAGAAAAAGGGTTTTTTGTTTGTTTAATAAGCTTTTTCCTGTCTGATGAATACAAGTATAAGTTTATAGGAATAGAGATCAGCTGGGACTCCATTATAACCCACGCTGGGGGCTCTCTGGAAATAAAATAAAACATAGCTACCCTGATCTGAGCTGCCCAGAAATACCATAATAAATTTGGCAATTCTAAACCACCTCTGTCATAAGGCAGATATAAAAGGGACAGTCTCACTCTAGGACGCTTACCGTTCCAAATGAAGTTGGAAAAAGTTTTATCTCCTTAAAGAAGGAGAGGGGAGGGGAAAGTGGAACTGATTGGAAAACGTATAAAAATTTTGGGAATATTGTCATTTTTATAATATTGACTATTAAGGAAATGGGTAGTCTGGACCATCTTTCTATTAATTGCATAACTGATTCTGTAAGGCGGTTATAATTAGTTGGAATGATATTGTTTATTGTAGGGGTAACTTTAACACCTAGATAGGTAAATCCTTGTTTAGACATATGGAGCTGAAACTGGAGGATTAAGACGTTCTTTTTCTGATAGGTACAGTATTTCAAATTTAGCATCATTTACCTTATATCCTGAAAAAAATTCCAAAAGACTTAATTAAATCAGTTATTGTGGACATGGTGTTACCCAACTTGGAGCAAAACAGGATTATGTCGTCTGCATACAAGGCTATACAATGTTCTAAGCTTCCTAATCTTATACCGGTTATATTATTGTGTTTGCGAATTGCCATAGCTAAATGCACGATGGCCAATGTGAACAACAGAGGAGAAAGGGAGTAGCCCTGCCTTGTCCCACGTTTCAATTTAAAGGGAGATTAAGTTAGACCATTGGTTAAGATTTCAGCTTGTGGGTTTGAGTAAAATTAGCTTTACCCAGCTAAGAAATTTCCCCCCTATACCAAAGCGTTCCATAACAGCAAACATACATTACCATTCTACCCTGTCAAAGGCCTTCTCTGCGTCCAGCGACAGGATAGCGTTGTCTGGAACTTCAGCTTTCTCAAAAATTACATTAAACACCCTTCTGATGTTGTGAAAACCCTGTCTTCCTTGTACAAAACCATTTTGATCAGGGTGGACCATCATGGGTAAAAGTAGCTCCAACTTCCTAGCTAACACTTTACACAAAATTTTAACATCATTATTAATAAGAGAAATTGGCCTATATGAGCTACATTGAGTTGCAGGTTTACCTGGCTTCAGGAGTAGGGAGATGATTGCTGTATTAAGTGAGGGAGGGAGAGATCCTTTACTAAAGGATTCTTGATACATGTCAAGCATAGGAGGCCCCGGGCTCTTACCACCTTTCAAACCAGATATAGCCTCAGATAATAATTGTGCATTGAGCTCAAAATCAAGTGATTTTAAGGATTCATTATCTAGGGGAGTAAATTCTAATGAATCCAAGAAATAAGTTTGTGCCTGGGGAGCTAGGTCTGAGTAGTCTGAGCTATACAATTTGTAGTAAAAATTTGAAAACGTGCTGTTTATTTCTTTTAGGTCAGATGTAAACACCCCTTCAGCTGTTTGAATTGAGTTTATTGCTTTATCTGTTTGTTCCTGTTTGATACGCCAAGCCAACAACTTACTAGCCTTTTCACCTTGTTCAAAATACGATCATTTCAGTCTCATTAAACTTTTAATTGCTTTATTTGTAGACAGCATGTTGTATTTAGCTCTTAACCTAAGAAGTTCTGTGTTTAGTTGGGTTGAAGGATTATGAAATAGTTGTATTTCTATGCTTTTAATAGATTTTTCTAGTTGTTCCAATTCTTGTTTGTTAGTTTTATGCTTGAAGCTGGTAAAACTGATCATTTGGCCTCTTAAGAATGCCTTAAAGGCCTCCCATCTCACAGTAGCCGAGGTTTGGTGAGTGTTCAGTTCAAAATACATATCTATTTTTGTTCCAATAAATTGTATGAAATCTGGGTCCCTAAGCCAAATTGACTGTAGACGCCACATAGATGAAAAGGAAAGATTAGGAACCTTAAGACAGAATGACACCGGAGCATGATCAGATATTTCTATACTGTCATGCCAACTATTAGTAATGTGTGGAACTAGATCAGCTGAGACTAAATAATAATCAATTCTTGAATATGTTTGGCAAGTACTAGAATAGCATGAGAAAGAAAACTGATTAGGATGCATATTTCTCCATATGTCAACCAAATTGAGATCTTTCATAAAGTTAAGTAATTCTTTCCTTGTTTGAGCATGAGAGACGTCTTTGCCTGTAGATCTAACTAACGTTGGAATGAGCGCACAGTTAAAATCGCCTCCTATGATGTACCCTCCAGGAAGCGACGCTACAGACAGAAACAGGTGTCTAAAAAAGCAGGGTTATCATTATTTGCCACGTAAATATTGACCAAATTTAGTTTCACAGACAGAATCACACGTTGTACAATGAGATATCTGCCATATCGATCCTCAGTTACATTGATGAGCTGGAATGGCACTGAGCTGTGGATTAGTGTAATTACGCCCCTCGAGTGTGAGCTAAAGTAGAAAAAACCCGACCATGCCATCTTCTCCTCACTCCCCACGTATGGAGAGGGGGGACGGTGCGGACGTGGGCAGGAGGCGGCGCGCAGCTAGATGAGAGGTGTTTCCCCGAAAAGTAAGACATATGTCTTACTTTCTGGGTACGGCTTATATTAGCCGACCCCCCTGAAGCCCCCGATACGTCTTAACAATTGGGGGTGTCTTACTATCGGGGAAACACGGTGAGGCTTATTCCTCAGAGAAACAGAAACTTATCAGGGACACAGAGACATGGTGTGATTTCAGGGAGTGTCTTCAGTCCATATAATCATCTAGCCTCCTCCTTCTCCTCAGACGCTGCACAGACTTTTTAGAAACTCTTCTCGAATGCAATGGTAAAAGCATCTTCTTTCTGTGCTGAAAGTGAATAAAATAAGTAAAGTCTGAATGCTTTTCTTGGCTGATTTTATGCTCCATGTGTCAGTACAAATTATGATTCATCGATAAAGATTTCCATTCTTAACAGTTTGCCATTACCATTTTGTCTGTCTGGGTCTGGAAGTCCCACAGGATCTTAGTTCGGTCATTCTTCACTACCTTTGGGGGTGTTACTCACTTTGATCTCGGGGCTTCTAGTCCATATTCTGCACAGATGTTTCTGTACACTATGCCCGCCACTTGGTTATGTCGTTCCTTGTACTCTTTCCCTGCCAGCATCTTGCACCCTGCTGTTAAGTGCTGGACCAGTGTTTCTCAACCTCTTTTGGGCTAGCCCCCCCCTAGCCTTTATCCAGGTCCCTCACCGCCCCCCACCAAATAATTTGTAGGCTACTTTGCACTGACTATTATTTTATTATTAATATTACTATCACTATTGTAGGTGTTTTGATTTTTATGCTTGTTTCTGTATTTATCATTTATCATCAAAAATAATTTCCCAGAGAACAAAAAAGCCATGTGAATAGAAATTCTTTTCACAGGTGTATACGAAAAATGCAATGAATGGACATTCAACTTAAAATTGGTAGGCTAACAGCAGCCAATCAGAGTGGAAAAAATATTCTTGTTCTGTGCCATTTTCTAGTTGTTAATCCACAAAATGACCAGATCAAAGATGTACAACAATGCCAGTTTAAACTTTGATCTATTTGCAAAACGAGCTATGCAACATTAAAACATGGATAGAACTGTAACTACATTAATCATAACTCTACTCTTCAGTGTTTCTGTGAGTTTCTGGTGGTGCAGCTCTGTGCTACCTTCAGGAGAATGGGACATCAGAGTATCATCCATAAAATTTCACCCACATGGCATTTATTGTGCAAACCAGAGCTTTCAGTGGAAAAACAAAAGTTCCAGGTCCTTTTAATGCCATACAAATATGAGACAAAATATGAGATTATATCTTTATGTAGACCTGTCTACTGATTTATAGATTACTAGTTTTACTGGACAGAAATTACAAAGAACAAATCTGGTTCTTCATCAAATCCTAATGAGTAAAATTGAAAGTGTCATGGAGTCATCAGCCTCATGACATTAACACTGACAAAAAATAATGTTGAAGAAATAAATATATCAAATCTAATTAAACACATAAATAAGTGATACATTATTTACCGTTATGGTTTGTAAGATATATTTATTCTCAGTATTAGATGTGGTCTCAACAAATCCATGGCACTTAAACAATATTATTTTACCTTTTATCTGGATATAGTGTCTGTTTATTCTTGCCATACAGTCCTCTGTATTAAGTTTTGATCGAAAGGTCATGCCATACCAGTTTATTCCTCTGTATTTACTTTAGTTTCTTAGTTTATTCTTGCATTTTGTTCTTCATTCATTCCATTTAGTTTCCTTTGATTAGTATTATCCTCTCTTGGTTTATTGCTATGTCCACTTTAGTTTCTTTCCTGTTGCTAGATTTATTTTATCGTTTATTGACAATCAGTAATCTTCACTCATCACCTGCTGCACCGCCTAATCGTCATGTGTTTCACATCACGTGTTGATTTTTCACTGTTCAGCGTCGGATTCTCTGTTTTTATGCCATAATTCACATCTAGTTCGTCGCTCCGTTTTATGTCCCGCTTCTCCTGTTTCAGTGCGATGTGCGCGTCATTTTTTTTTTTTTTTTAACCCCCTATGGTACGCAGCGTTCGGGAAACCTATTGATGGGGAAAAGGCAGACTGACATAAACCTTTTAAAACAACGGAAACAATTTCGGTATTCTGATTATTGAAATTTAAAAGTGCTGTGGTTCCGTTGTTCTATCGCACCCGTTTCATACCGGACCACTTACAGAACCGGTGTTAACACTACAAAATGAACGCTCTCTATCGTGGGATTTCTTTATTTAAATGGGTTCATTTTTCTGAGGGTTACACAGTTAGGGTACCGTGATTTTAGTAATTACATGTTTATAAGAGCGATTTTCTGTTGTCCTTCCATGGAAGCGGGCTTTCAAACGGAAATAAAACACTTTTTAATATAAGTTGCTGCTTTGACATGATCACAGAACTGCCGAAACATAAGTACAAAAATACCAGACAAAGTGAATCACAGCAACGTCATCAGCCGGTGTAACGCTGAACTGATGTGGTGAAGCTACTAGTAGCAGGAGAACGGAGCTGTGCCAAGAAGCTAACAAGCACTGAATAGAAGAAGAGCTGCCATCGATACCGTTGCAGCCAAGCATGTTTTAATGTTACACAATACAGTTTTAGCAAGTGGGAGCAAATGCCTTGTTGATGCCAGAGGTCAGAGGAGAATCACCAGATTAGAACAGCAACAGTAACTCAAATAACCACTCGTTACAACCGAG
>NW_006800785.1:84612-85646 GCF_000485575.1 Poecilia formosa | reverse complement strand
GCTTAACTTTTACATTCTAAACCTTATCATGCAGGTTAATTAAGCAAATAGATTCAAAATTGATTTTAATGGTGTGATTTCTTAAATTGCAGAAAGAATGTTGGGAGATTAGAATGGGAGAGTGAACATACAGTCTTTGTGTAAAATTGAAAATTCAACAATTGCAAAGGATCAAGAACTGGATAAAAATTGAGGGAAAGCCCTACAAGGAAGAAAACCATCCAGTTAAAACTGTCAAAGCACAGTTTTAATGACAGGCATGGAATGACAGGCATGGAAACTTGAAGGGAAATCTGACTCTGGACTAAATGAGTGAGAGAATGCAGGGTGATTATTGAAATAGGGAGCTCGGGTCTCCACAGAGTCCTTGCTGCAAGCAATGCATCTTCCCTTGCAAACTCACTGAAAAAGTACAATACATACAGTTAGTTGGCATGACTTATTGAAAATTTTAACCACCTTTTTTTTTTTTTAGCTTACCCTCAACTCATAGTGATGAAATGGATTCAGTTTTTTTAAGTTGGCAAACCTCCTACATGTCAATCATTTAGTGACCAGGACTGAGACTTCCCTGTTATTTCCTGTGTTATGGTAACTAAATGGTAAATGAACTGAACTTATATAGTGCTTTTCCAGTCATTTTTGACCACTCAAAGCGCTTTACACTAGAGTCACATTCATCCATTTGCATTGACAAATGCTCACATATTTACATGCCAATACGCAGATTGGTAGGCAATTTGGGGTTAAGTGCCTTGCCCAAGGGCCAGTGGTGGACAAAGTACTCAAAAAATGTACTTAAGTAAAAGTACAAATACACAGACAAAAATGTACTCAAGTAAAAGTGAAAGTACCACATTAACATTTTACTTAAGTAAAAGTAAAAAAGTACTGGCTTTTAAAAATACTTAAGTATTAAAATTAAAAGTACTTGCTGAATAATACCTAATCGCTAATATCATTAAGTGTACCGATCGTATTTAATTTTAATACATCAGTAATGTGCCATTTTAATGAACAATGCCACAGATAAA
>NW_006800785.1:81417-82343 GCF_000485575.1 Poecilia formosa | reverse complement strand
AGCAGGTTGTATTCTCATTCCCAGTCAGGGTAAACCCCACAGGCTGCGATATAAGAGCCAAGACAACCTAAATTGGGTATATTCAGGACTTAGCAAACACCAATATGCAGAAGCCTTATCTGACGGTTCACATCCACATTCCCATAAAAACACCTAGATATTAAATACTAAGAGCTGAAATAAATTTAACTAGTATCAATTCAAACTCTTCATTCTGTTTTCCTTTCATCTCCTGTCATCCCTAAAAAAATAATGCCCTGAGGGGTTGCCCATATTGCCAATGTCAGAAACCGCAACTGTCTGCACCATTAAACACAGCAATTAACAGTATACAATGCTCAACTATGAACAATGTCCAAGGCACAATAAGCAAGAAGTAACCAAGCAGAAGGAGGTGACTGCTCTCATCCTCCCTCCTGCTGCAACGTCTGCCACCATGACATGTGACGAAAACAAACAGCAACGAGCTTGCTGTGTTCTTACATCCTTGTTTTATTTATTCACCAATTAGCTACTGTTTAATTAAAACAGTAGCTAAATAAAATAATAGCTACTGCATTGTACGCAGAGCATTACAAGAATAAAGAACGGCTTGCAGTGAGGCTTTAGTTCTATCACCCTTAGTAAAGATCGGTCCAGAAGAATTGGATCTTTCCTGAATGTCATATTACTATGTTGCACTTTGGTCACAGCGTTGTCCCATATCTGCGACATGTAAGTCAACACCTCCACACAATAATTCAGCGCATGAGTGACAACTTTTTTTCATCGCAGATGCAACATGTGTCTCAGTCAGTACAGCTAGCTTTGCTAGCATCACGTCCACAGAGCTTACCTTTCTTTGAGCTTTCCTTCCAAGTGAAGCGAAAGCGAAGTGCTGCTGATTTTACATGTCGCCATAATTTATGATTTATGCAGCGCTATTA
>NW_006800785.1:71697-76267 GCF_000485575.1 Poecilia formosa | reverse complement strand
ATTTAGGAGAAAAAAAGAAAACAGATCGACAATCAAGCTCAGAAATCCGAGATCATAGAGCTGTTAGCGGTTGAGATTCGTTAGCTGCTAACGGTCTCACCTCACTGTTGTCACTCTGTCTCCGTGCTGCCGCCAGCTCGCCACCAGGGGGCCCCCTCAGTCCCTCTCCTGACGCTCCACCTTGCGGGTGTGTCTGCACACACCTGCAGATCATCTGATCAGTTCCAGGACTATAAGAGGAGCCTCCAGCCAACACTTCTATGCCAGAGTGTTGACCCTTGTGGTAACTAAGAGCCATCTGAAAGCCTTGAGTTATAATACGTTCCTGTTCTAACCTCTCGTCTCCTCGTCTCAGGTTTGATCGAGCCTTGGACCCGGGCAAGATCCGGACCCTGTCAAGCCCGTTGAAAGGGATCTGGATCTCCTCGCCCTGGAGGGCCCTGCACCGCAACCAGCACCGAGTCGCTCTCCTCTCCCTCACTTCCCCTGAGCCGGAGTTCATTGGACCCCAAACTCAGCCCCGGCGTTTCCGACCTGTCTGCTGTTCAAGGCCACTCCAGCTCGAATCACCTTTTTTTTCGTTATTAAACTTCAGTTTTCTCCTGAGTGCCTGCTGCATGTGGGTTCGGAATATTCCAAAAACCATGACAGAACACTCTGGCGAAACGAACCTAGCAGATGCACTCAGGGAGACCCTCGAAGAGCAGCATTCCCTGATCCAGTCCCACGAAGCAGTTCTTAGATCTCTGAGTAAGGAGCAGAGCGTCACGAATCAGCGCCTAGAGTATTTGGGCTTCCTACTCCATAACAGCAGTCTGAAGAGGCACCCCAAGCGGGTGATGGCCCGACTCCTCAGCCCAGCCAGAGCACCGATTACAGGGTGCCCACTCCAGATAAATTTTCCGGGGAGGCCGGAGGGAGTGGTGGATTTCTACTTCAGTGTTCGCTGGTTTTCCATCGCTCAACACATTCCTTCCCCAACGACGATGCCAAGATCTCTTTTGTTCTTGGCCTCCTCACAGGAAAGGCGCTCAGATGGGCAGAGGCAAGGTTTACGGATCCCACGAAGTTTGACTGCTCTTTCTTAGAATTCGTGGAGGAGTTTAAATTGGTGTTTGGGGACACTACTGACCAAACAAGCATTTCCCGTCGTTTATGGTCCCTTAAACAGGGGCAAAGGACTGTGGCGGAGTTCTCAATTGAGTTCCGCACTTTAGCAGCAGCTTCAGATTGGAACGGTTGTGCCCTTAAGAGCGCATTCTTTCACGCGCTTAATGAGTCAATAAAGGACGAGCTGGCTCCTTTAGACTAGCCCAAGACATTAAATGAACTAATAACCCTCGCCACTCGTCTGGATAATTGCATCAGAGAACGTAGAAGTCAGAGACACGAAAGGCTGCCTGTTAGATTCCCCGGTCTAGCTATGCAGAGGGCACCTCAACCAGCACAGTCCGGGAATTTGACTCCAGACTCAGAGCCGGAACCAATGCAGATCGTCCGTACGCGCTTAACCCCGGAGGAACGACAGCGGCGTAGGGAATTAAATCAGTGCATGTATTGCGGCAAGCCGGGCCATTATATTGCCTCTTGTCCGGTTCGCCCAAACACAAAGGTCCGTCAGTCAGAGTGGGGAAACTGATGGACCAAAGCCGCTTTGTTTCCTCTCCCCGTTTTTTACTCCCTGCTGTCCTGCAACTCAGTAACCAGTCGTTGTCTCTCTCCGCGCTCATAGATTCAGGCTGCGAGCAAAACCTCATCGATCAATCCCTAGTTGAACAGTCTAACATTGAAATGGTACGGCTTCCCGTACCTTTTAGTGTAACCGCATTAAATGGGAGGTCCCTGCCTAATATCACTCACAAGACTAAGCCGCTTCAGTTAGTTGTTTCTGGGAATCATCACGAGACTATTTCCTTTTTTGTTTTTCCCACAGCCCAGTCACCCGTGGTTCTAGGTCTTACCTGGCTGCAACAGCACAATCCCCATGTTGACTGGGCTAACAACCGCCTCGAATCATGGTCCGCTAATTGTCTTTCCTCATGTCTTCAATCCGCAGTTCCGCCAAGTTCCCCGCCGGCTAATGGTGAGGGGGTGGATCCCGCCGACATCGCTCGGGTTCTGGAGGAATACCATGACCTAAGACAAGTGTTTAGTAAGGATAAAGCGCTCTCTTTACCCCCACATCGTCCATACGATTGCGCTATTGACCTCCTACCGGGCGCACCTCTTCCCTCCAGCCGCCTCTTTAACATTTCTCTCCCCGAGCGCCAGGCCATGGAGAAATACCTAAAAGAATCTCTGGCAGCCGGCATCATCAGGCGTTCTTCGTCTCCTCTGGGGGCAGGTTTTTTTTTCGTCAGTAAGAAAGATGGGTCCCTCCGACCTTGCATTGATTATAGGGGGCTCAACCATATCACCATTAAAAATAAGTACCCGCTTCCCCTCATTTCATCAGCAGTCTTCCATTCGCCATGGTGACGAATGGAAGACTGCTTTTAAGACGCCAATTGGACAGTTTGAATATTTAGTTATGCCATTCGGACTCTCTAACGCCGCAGCAGTTTTTCAGGCTTTGATTAATGATGTCCTGCGCGACTTTCTGAACATCTTCGTTTTCGTGTACTTGGATGACATATTGATCTACTCCCGTAATCCCTCCAATCATTACACACATGTCCGCCTCGTTCTCCAGCGACTCCTCGAGAACCGCCTTTTTGTCAAGGCTGAAAAGTGCGAGTTTCATAACGTGTCGATCAGTTTCCTAGGCTACATTCTAGAGGCTGAGCGGGTTCGACCAGATCCGGAGAGAATTAAAGCCGTTGTTGATTGGCCAACACCTGACTCACGAAAGCAGCTTCAGAGGTTCCTGGTCTTTGCAAACTTCTACAGACGCTTTATAAAGAACTATAGTCAGACTGCTGCTCCCCTTACAGCTCTCACTTCCACTAAGGTCGCCTTCACCTGGACGGAGGGTGCGGACCGGGCCTTTAACGAGCTTAAGAGGAGATTCACTCAGGCTCCCATTTTGATACAGCCAGACTCCCACAAACAATTCATTCTGGAGGTTGACGCCTCGGACACTGGGGCCGGAGCAGTTCTCTCACAGCACGCCGCCCCTGACGACAAGCTACACCCCTGCGCCTTTTTTTCCGGCAGACTTACTCCTACAGAGAGGAATTATGATGTGGGAGATAGAGAACTCCTGGCGATAAAGCTCGCCCTCGAGGAGTGGCGCCACTGGCTGGAGGGTTCTGAACACCCGGTCTTAGTTTGGACTAATCATAGAAATCTTTCCTACCTGCAGACTGCGAAACGCCTTAATACTCGTCAGTCCCGCTGGTCTCTGTTCTTCTCCCGTTTTAACCTTTCTATCACTTACCGCCCAGGATCCAAGAATGTCAAGACTGACACGCTGTCCCGTCAGCACTCTCCGGAGGACCCCAAGAGAGGACCCTCTACTATTCTTCTGCCTAGTTGCACTGTGGGTGCGCTCACCTGGGGAATTAGAGACCTGGTGAAACAAGCTCAACAGGACGAGCCCGGCCCAGGGAACGGACCCCCGGACAAGATGTATGCTCCTTCTAAGGTACGGCCACGTTTGATCCATTGGTTCCACACCTCCAGGTTCGCTGCCCACCCTGGAGTCAGCAGGACGATAGCGCTCGTCTCAAATCGCTTCTGGTGGCCCTCCATGCACAAAGACATAAGAGAATACGTTCTCGCCTGTCAAACCTGTGCCCGGAACAAGCCTTCTCATCGCCCGCCTGCAGGTCTCCTCCAGCCGCTGAGTATACCGAAGTGCCCTGGTCTCATATTGCGATTGATTTTGTAATGGGGCTTCCTCAATCTCAAGGTATGACCACTATACTCACCATTATCGACCGCTTTTCTAAGGCTTGCCATCTTGTTCCCCTCAGAAAGCTCCCATCAGCCTTCCAGACTGCGCAGCTGCTCGTTAAACATGTTTTTCGCCTGCATGGCATACCCATGGAAATCCTGTCCGACCGGGGCCCGCAGTTCACCTCACAGGTATGGAAGCAGTTTTGTCACGCCCTAGACGCCAAGGTGTCGCTCACTTCAGGTCACCACCCCCAGTCCAATGGCCAGGTGGAACGTCTCAACCAGGAGCTCGAATCGGCCCTCCGGTGTATTTCCTCCTCTAATGCTTCTGATTGGAGTAGATTCCTGCCCTGGGTTGAATATGCTCATAAATCACAGGTCTCCACAGCAACGGGTCGTTCTCCCTTCGAGGTTTCGCTGGGTTACCAACCTCCCCTCTTTTCAGAAGATGAGAGGGCCATCTCAGTCACCTCTGTGCTTCAGCACATCAGACGCAGTAAGCGCATCTGGTCCTCTACTGTCGCCGTCCTCCAACGCACCGCTAACCTCAATCGCCGCTCCGCCAATCGGAGACGCACGCCCGCGCCGCGGTATCTACCGTGACATCCCGTTAAGATCTGTTCCTAGGAAGCTGGCCCCCCGCTTCATCGGTCCGTACGTCATCGAATCTGTCATTAGCCCCACGGCCGTTCGCCTCCGTCTCCCTCCCAACCTCCGAATCCACCCCACG
>NW_006800785.1:66934-70780 GCF_000485575.1 Poecilia formosa | reverse complement strand
GTTATTGAATAAAACCCTTAAACTTCAGTTTTCTCCTGAGTGCCTTCTGCATGTGGGTTCGGAATATTCCAAAAACCATGACACTCACTCTGCGAGGAAAAAGACAACAGTCAAGATAAGTTGTTTCTGAGTTGAATATTTGGATATAGTGAGACAGCTAGATTCTAGTTTAAGCGCAGTGCTGGATGTTTATTCAGTAATTGTTGCTATAATTATCAGCGACGGCGGCGGGAAATTCCAGAAAGGACTAACAGTTAAACATTGTATCAAAGTGAGGACGCTTGAGAGCGGTTACCCAGACATAGCAAGAATAAAAAGAAACATAGTAATTCATTGCAGGAGATACAGCCGGGCGAGACAGAGGAAAGTAAAAAACCAACAGTTGAGACCGACAAAGAGAGAAAAACAGGCGGAGTGAAAGAAAAACCCAGGTTAGGAGCCAGTAAGATGGCTTTTTAAAACGTCTCTATTTAAACTGGACTCCAGCGTAGTATAAACAATTTCTGAGAAACCAAAATATACAGACTTTACGCAAACCTTACGCAACTGAGAAGCCATAAACTTTATAAAACAACAACAAATTAATAACATTTTCAACAGGATACTATTACTCTGCTGAGTAAAACAGCTTGCAAAGAAGAGATGAGCGACAAAGGAAAAAAAAAAGAAAATAAGCAGAAGACCAGGACACCAGTCACACCTCAGAACAAGATGCATGAGGACAACTACAGCGATGGGAATCCCGATGCCAATACTATGATATTCTCCTATCAACAGCCCAGCTGCCAAGAAATCCTGCACCAATGAGCCTCAACCCTCTCTACACGTCATCTTAATGTCAGGGTCTGTGTTTTTCCTGTTTTGGTTTTGTTAGTCTTTTTCTTTGTTTTTTGGTTTGAGTTTTATTTCTGTTGGAGCACCGTCATTCTTCTGGGGATCTACTAGATGCCGCCAGATGCAGAGCCCCTGAGAAGCTGCGGGGGCAACCCCGTGGACACACCTGCAGCTCGTTTGGAGGACGTGGATTGTGGATATAAGCAGCAGCTGAACAACTTCTCATCGCCTGAGTGTTTGCCTACCTCGGTAACAATCGTTCCAGAGAAAGGCCCTCTGTGAATTGCTCATTTCTAACTCCTTGTTGTCTTCCTCGCCAGATGGAAGACACACGTTGTCCCCGTGTGATCAGTCTGCCCCGGGATCTGAGTGAGTTTGTGTTCCTCGCTGTTGTGGATTACCTACCTCCTGTGTCCTCCCTCGACGCTACTGGTATTACCAGTCAGACGCCATCCCTTGTGTGTTCGCCTTGTCCCCTTGTCATGGGTCCGTCTCCGGTGGATTCCCCTTCGGATCGTTTCGGATCAAGTAGTCTGAGCCCGAACCCAACTGGAGAAGGAAAACAACTGGACCAAAGTCGAAATCCGCTCTTTCCGCCGCTAACAAACCTGTCCGCTCTCCAATGAAGCTTAATCACCCTGCGCTCTGCTTGATGTTTACTCACCATTAATCCAAGTAAGAAACAACCTGATTAACTCCTGGCACATACTCTCCTTCCACCTCTAATCCTGTTTCTCTCGTTGACAGTAAGACGACCTGGTCATCCAATCCAGTACTCGCCCCTTATTCCCTTCCCCTGGATTCAATAAAATTATTATTGTTCACTTACTCTGACTCTTCTGGTTGTGTTCTTGCATGTGGGTTTGAAAATTGAATACCACCATGACACTTAAAAACAGTGAATGACAGAGAGAACGAAGTAAAGGCTGACATCAAGGATATTAAAAATTCTATTGAATTCATGCATGCCAAGATTGAAGACCTAAAAAATAACTGTATATTGAAGAACTAGAAAATTCCTGAAGAAATTTAAATGGGGCCTGCAGAAGTGTACCCATCACTTTGAACCTAACATTTTAGCCACAGCTCACACAGCTGGATTTGCTCTTGATGGTATCGGAAGAACATCCATGCAGCCTGACATGCTTGACATGGTTCAGCAACAGCACCATAACAGAAATGCTTGCCAGGTCCATCACCATTGTGCTATAGCTGACCAGGTTCACCAATACGCTACAAATGGCTGTGAACCCCTTGCACAGTGAAATTGAGTCCAAGACTGACGACTATAAGCTTCGCACATGTGGTTCTCACTCACGATCCAAAATAAAAACATGAAGGCAGTGGATAATTGTTTATTTCTAAATAATTTTCAATCTTCATATTAAGGATTTTAATTCACACTCAAAAATTCAGAGAAATAATTTTATGTAAGCAAAATATGAATAGTCACAGGAAATATGCATTCTTCCCACAATGCATTGTGAGACCTGTCTCTGCCTGTTAAGGACAATTTAGAGAGGCCAGTTAACCTGACAGTCATGTTTTTGGACTGTGGGAAGAAACCGGAGAACCCACCATGCACAGGGAGAACATGCAAACTCCATGCAGAAAGACCCCAGGCCAAACTAAATCACATTTTTTCAAAATAAGTGGCCTAGAATAATTGTTCACCCTTATTTGTTTTCTGACTAAGACAGGTTAGAATGTTGATGGTTGTACAATTAAAGGAGCAACTGTAATTTTCCAACCTGCTACCAAAACACAACTGGTTTTGTCAAGCATGAAGTTTATTGTACAGGTGTGAAGAAGACTCACGTGCATGTGTGCACAAGACATAGATAAAAAAATTGCAGAATTTCCTTCCTTAAACAAAACCTCGACAGAATGCTCACCTTTCTTTCAAACTGGACCAGAATCTTGGGAAATGCATTGTCAATGACTCCTCTTCAGCCTTGAATGCAACACGAGAGATCCCATTTTCTACTCTGGCAAACTCTGCAAAAACAGTAACAATCAGACCCGGCTCTGGAGGAATTTTGTTGATAGACCTGTCTATCAGCAAAATTACACCCCCACTGATTTTGAGGGGGTGTAAAATTGGGCATTTTATTCAATATAAATACATAAACAAGCGTATAACTTTAAAATAAAATACCCATTTTGTTAATATAAAAATGATGTAAGTACTGACATGAAGAAAATGCTGAGCAATCATGCTGAGATTTGCAAAAACGTCTGCTCATATGTTGCGGAAGTCTAAGAATCTAATGTTTCAATCAATGAAGTCTATTTCTTTATGCAAAGTCAATCTACTCAAGTATAAGTAGCATTACCTATTAGGTTATTAGGTACTATTATTGATTATTGCTACTATTAAGAAAAGTAAAAAAAGTACAGTGCCCCCCAAAAATGTTACTCAAGTAAATGTAACCACTACTACCCAGCTCGGAAGATGGATAACAAAACTAGTAGCCTATTCTTGTTAACTAGCTTAGTGTTAAATTTAGAGGTGTGCCGATCGATTTGCCAATTTCCGTGAAAAAGTGAATGATCAGTGATCACGGTCTCTTGTTGCCGATCACACAAACTGATCAACTGCATCTCATTTCAAATCAACCTGTACCCATATATGCAAGTAGTAAAGGCATACATGTCACATGAAAACATACTGAAGACGAATAACTCACCTTTAGCGAAGCTCTGTTTCTTCCTATGTTTAAGTCCACAAACATTCTAGAATAGAGTTCTCAACGTGGGCGGTACCGCCCCCCGGGGGGCGTTCAGAGGACGGCAGGGGGCGCTGGCGGAAATTTTTACAAAAGGGGGGCTCTGGAATTTCTTTGGGAGGCGTTTGGTCGAAGGTCAACTTTACACCTTATATGCACAACAATACCAGTTTAGACTTTGAGCAACTTGCTAAAACTGTATTGTGTAACATTACAACATGCTTGGCTACAACGGTATCGATGGCAGAGCTTCTTCTTCTATTCAGTGTTTGTTAGCTTCTTG
>NW_006800785.1:62742-65474 GCF_000485575.1 Poecilia formosa | reverse complement strand
TATTAATCTATAAATCAGTAGACAGGTCTATAAAGATATAATCAATGTTTCTGTCTCATATTTGTATGGCATTAAAAGGACCTGGAACTTTTGTTTTTCCACTGAAAGCTCTGTTTTGCACAATAAATGCCATGTGGGTGAAATTTTATGGATGATACTCTGATGTCCCATTCTCCTGAAGGCAGAATGGGACATAAAAATAAAAGCGGACCTCCGGTTTATGTTTGATTCATGTTTCTCTCCTGCGGCTTTAAAAATGTAAAACTTTGTGTTAATTGATTTGCTAAATGTTAGGGCCATAAATAGGAAATATTTAAGTTATTTGTAAGATGGTTTGTTTGTATTTTATAAAATTTAGTTAGGACGATTGATATTTGTTTAGGCATTTTATTGTGCAATTTAGTTTTATTTTGAAAGGCTTACTTCCTGTTGGGTTGTATATTGCCTTAAAAAAAGGAACCATTGTCGGATTGCTTAGACACGGTTGGATTACTTAGACACGGAGCAAAAACAGTTTTTGATCGTGTAGACTGTGTACTTTTGGAAAGAAAGAAAAAGGACTGATTTATCGTTATTTTTGTATTTGTATTTTTTACAGATAAAGAGTTTTTTTGTTAAATGCATGGTTCGCACGCGTCCTTTACTTCCAGTGTCTAGGGAATGACACAGATATTGGATCTGTTGCCATAACACTAAAGGAAATCATGTAGCTGAAAATAAATTAAAACATATTATGTTGGCAAAAAATTCTGTAAACCACATATGTGCTACCTCAATCAAAATTGCTAGCGAATGTAAGAGAGTTTGATAGCGAGTGTGAGAGGGTTTGATAGTGAATGTAAGAGAGTTTGATAGCGAATGTGAGAGAGTTTGATAGTGAATGTAAGAGAGTTTGATAGCGAATGTGAGAGAGTTTGATAGCAAATGTAAGAGAGTTTGATAGCAAATGTGAGAGTTTGATAGCAAATGTGAGAGAGTTTGATAGCGAATCTGAGAGAGTTTGATAGCAAATGTGAGAGAGTTTGATAGCGAATCAGAGAGTTTGATAGCAAATGTGAGAGGGTTTGATAGCGAATGTGAGAGGGTTTGATAGTGAATGTGAGAGCGTTTGATAGTACATGTAAGAGAGTTTGATAGTGAATGTGAGAGTTTTATAGTTTGACAGTATGTGTAAGAGAGTTTGATAGTAAATGTATGAGAGTTTGATAGTACGTGTAAGAGAGTTTGTAGGTTTTGGCCCTTGGGGCCTCTCATACCTCATCGCTGGGGGCGCTCATGAACCGACATTGTGACTCCACAACTGCAGAGTAAGAGACAGAGTTAGCCATACAGTAGCTTCGCTGATACAGAGAGCGAGAAAGACGTGGTTTTGAGTTGTACTTTAACGGTTTCTCCCTTTGCTGTTAAGCACAGCACGAAAACATGCAGGNGTTTCAGGCTTCAGATAAAGGGTCAGAGATAGCTCCTGGTTGGAGGAGCAAAGATACGCCTTATTTGAATAAATTGAAGATAAGAATACGCCTTTTATTATAAAACTTTCTACACAGAAGTAACAAATCAGATTTGCTCTTGCAACTCTCAAAAGATGTCTTTGCACGTCTTTGCTTTTATTTCTTTCCTTCTTTTCCAAGTCTGTCAGGTAAATGAATGTATGTCTCCGTTGTTCTGCAGTCTCTGGTGTAAGTTTATGCATTGTCTTATATTGGATTAAACTCTGTAATTCTGTGACGTCAACACGCATTGCTGTTGTTTTCCTTGTGGCCACACGTGGCTCACCAAGAGGACCTGGGATCCAGAGGAAGAGAGAGAGCCAGACTTTTTTCAAAATTAACTTATTTAGATAATCTCTTCCTTAACAGCCATAAATAGGAAATATTTAAGTTATTTGTAAGATGGTTTGTTCGTATTTTATAAAATTTAGTTAGGACAATTGATATTTGTTTAGGCATTTTTATTGTGCAATTTAGTTTTATTTTGAAAGGCTTACTTCCATTGTCGGATTGCTTAGACACGGTTGGATTACTTAGACACGGAGCAAAAACAGTTTTTGATCGTGTAGACTGTGTACTTTTGGAAAGAAAGAAAAAGGACTGATTTATCGTCATTTTTGTATTTGTATTTTTTATAGATAAAGAGTTTTTTTGTTAAATGCACGGTTCGCACGCGTCCTTTACTTCCAGTGTCTAGGGAATGACACAGATATTGGATCTGTTGCCATAACACTAAAGGAAATCATGTAGCTGAAAATAAATTAAAACATATTATGTTTTAATAATAATATATAATAATATTTGAGGTACCACATATGTGCTACCTCAATCAAAATTGCTAGCGAATGTAAGAGAGTTTGATAGCGAGTGTGAGAGGGTTTGATAGCGAATGTAAGAGAGTTTGATAGCGAATGTGAGAGAGTTTGATAGCGAATGTGAGAGAGTTTGATAGCGAATGTGAGAGGGCCTGATAGCGAATGTGAGAGGGCTTGATAGCAAATGTGAGAGGGTTTGATAGTACATGTAAGAGAGTTTGATAGTGAATGTGAGAGAGTTTTATAGTTCGACAGTATGTGTAAGAGAGTTTGATAGTAAATGTATGAGAGTTTGATAGTATGTGTAAGAGAGTTTGTAGGTTTTGGCCCTTGGGGCCTCTCATACCTCATCGCTGGGGGCGCTCATGAACTGACATTGTGACTCCACAACTGCAGAGTAAGAGACAGAGTTAGCCATACAGTAGCT
>NW_006800785.1:61158-62542 GCF_000485575.1 Poecilia formosa | reverse complement strand
AGTGCTGTGGTGGTGCAGGGAGAAAGCACAACCCATGTATTGAGGCCTTAGTCCTCGTGCCGGTGGTCACAGGTTTGATTCCTGGCCTGGTAACATTTGCTGCATGTCTTCCCCCTTTCTCATAACTCTCTTTCCTGTCAAACTACTTTCAAAATAAAGGCCACTAGAGCCAACAAAACCTTTAAAAACAAAAGAGAATACTTATGACAACTAAAGCAAATGTTCTGCCTGTAAAACTAAAAAGTCTAATGGAAGATTTGAGCAAAGGGAAACTTATGAGGGGCTGTTTAAGACAAAAACTATGTTTTGTCTCTCACACACTACTAAAGACATACACACACGCACACACACAAAATATTAAACTTGCACATAGATACTATTAAAATGTCACACATAAAATTATTCCTCACACACATACAAAATACTAAAATTGCGCATATGCAATGTTAAAATATCACAAGCATAAAATTTTTCTCACACACAAAATACTAAAATTGCGCATATACACTAATAAAATATCACATGCGCATACAGTTTTTCTTTCTCACATGCATACATAAAAGACTAAGATTGCACATATAAACTAATAAAATATTGCACGCACATGCATTTTTTGTACTCTCGCACACACTTAAGACTAAAATTGCACATATACACTACTAAAATATCACACACATATACACACAAAGCATATAGACATACTATTCTGAATGATAGGTCAAAAATTTATGTGTGTGTTTGAACTAACACTAGGCTGAATGAATGAATGAATGAATGAATGAATGAATGAATGAATGAATGAATGAATGAATGGGGATGAGACTTGTATTATTCTGTGTGAGAGATTCATATTTGTCTGTGTAAGAGACTAATTTTTTGTCTGTGTGAGAGACTCTTTTTGTCTGTGTGAGAGTTGTCATGGAAGAGGTGGGGCATAATTTGGAGATCAGATTGCATATGGGTTGATACCACAATGAAGTTAGTTTCAAGTTGGATATTGGATATTGGCGCTCCATGGCATAAGCGTCGTTTAGCTTAAGGTTGATTCAATTTATGAACGCTAATTTCGGCCAGTTGTTCTCTACCACTCCCTCCTCAAGTGCTTGGAGGTTCACTTAGGGTAGCGGTTCTCAACGTGGGCGGTACCGCCCCCCAGGAGGCGTTCAGAGGACAGCAGGGGGCGCTGGCGGACATTTTTACAAAAGGGGGGCGCTGGGATTCCTTTGGGGGGCGTTTGGTCGAAGGTAAACTTTACACCTTAAATGCACAACAATGCCAGTTTAGACTTTGAGCAACTTGGTAAAACTGCATTGTTTAACATTAAACCATGCTTGGCTACAACTGTATCAATGGCAGCACTTCTTCTTCTTCTTCTTCTTCTTCT
>NW_006800785.1:58503-60016 GCF_000485575.1 Poecilia formosa | reverse complement strand
GACATTGTGACTCCACAACTGCAGAGTAAGAGACAGAGTTAGCCATACAGTAGCTTCGCTGATACAGAGAGCGAGAAAGACGTGGTTTTGAGTTGTACTTTAACGGTTTCTCCCTTTGCTGTTAAGCACAGCACGAAAACATGCAGGATGCCGGCCCTCGAGGACCGACTTTGGACACCCCTGTTCTAGTGTGACAAAGTGTGACAAAAGAAAAGGATATAAGGACCTTTGCCAAGCACTGCAGGTAGAGGCTACATAGCAAACTCCAGGTTGTACTTGTTAATAAAAAAGAAAGACAGCATTTTGATTTACACCAACAAGCAGAATGTCTGCAGTCCGCCTCTGTCTGTTGTCTGCCCTCTACTCCCATGGATCAAAACACATGTTTGTCTACTCACAAGCTTACAATCTTGCCAAATACAATCCTTTTATGAAAATCAGGGTTAAATGAGGTTTAGCCAAAAACAGGGTTTCTGCACCTCTGGAGGACAACACAGACCACTGAGAACAAAGGTGAGTTCCTGCAGTTGTAGTCCATGTAATTACTCACAACGCCTGAGCTTTTACAGTGCAAAGGCTAAATATGCACTCAGTGGAACAAAGAAAATATTTGTTGGAGATCAAACTTGCAACCACTTTCGGTAACATAACATTTTTCAGTTCATTTACATTCAGCCAATGCTGCTCCTATCCAATTTCTTAAAGTCATTGTGTGTAATTCATACACTGGATATTTTCACAGGAAGTGCCATTTAACTCGTAAAAACATAAAATGAAACAAAGCTAAACAAACAGAAAATAAGCAGTTATATAAAGATATAATTACAACAGAAACAAAATATATTTTAATGGATGTTAATATTGCATTCAGCTAAATTGCAAAAAGAGAATACTTAAGTGCTGTGGTGGTGCAGGGGCAAAGCACAACCCATGTATTGAGGCCTTAGTCCTCGTTCTGGTGGTCACAGGTTTGATTCCTGGCCTGGTAACATTTGCTGCATGTCTTCCCCCTTTCTCATAACTCTCTTTCCTGTCAAACTACTTTCAAAATAAAGGCCACTAGAGCCAACAAAACCTTTAAAAACAAAAGAGAATACTTATGACAACTAAAGCAAATGTTCTGCCTGTAAAACTAAAAAGTCTAATGGAAGATTTGAGCAAAGGGAAACTTATGAGGGGCTGTTTAAGACAAAAACTATGTTTTGTCTCTCACACACTACTAAAGACATACACACACGCACACACACAAAATATTAAACTTGCACATAGATACTATTAAAATGTCACACATAAAATTATTCCTCACACACATACAAAATACTAAAATTGCGCATATGCAATGTTAAAATATCACATGCACATACAGTTTTTCTTTCTCACATAAAAGACTAAGATTGCACATATAAACTAATAAAATATTGCACGCACATGCATTTTTTGTTCTCTCGCACACACTTAAGACTAAAATTGCACATATACACTACTAAAATATCACACACACATATACACACAA
>NW_006800785.1:56571-57167 GCF_000485575.1 Poecilia formosa | reverse complement strand
CAGTGAAAAAATCAACACATGATGTGAAACACGTCATGACGATTAGACGGAGCAGCAGGTGATGAGTGAAGATTACTGATTGTCAAACGATAAAATAAATCTAGCAACAGGAAAGAAACTAAAGTGGACATAGCAATAAACCAAGAGAGGATAGTACTAATCAAAGGAAACTAAATGGAAATGAATGAAGAAGAAAATGCAAGAATAAACTAAGAAACTAAAGTAAATACAGAGGAATAAACTGGTTAAGCTGCATGCGGCCCCTAAACCAAAATGAGTTTGACACCCCTGCCAGTAAAGAACTTATCACTTATTTATGTTTTTAATTAGATTTGATATATTTATATCTTCAATATTAATTTTCATGTCAGTATTAATGTCATGAGGCTGACAACTCCATGACACTTTCAATTTGACTCATTAGGATTTGATGAAGAACCATATTTGTTTTTTGTAATTTCTGTCCAGTAAAACTATTAATCTATAAATCAATAGACAGGTCTATATAAAGCAGGGGTCACCAACTCCAGTCCTCGAGGGCTACCATCCAGTAACTTTTAGATGCGTCTCTGCTCAAACACACCTGGATCAAATAA